>NC_037302.2:11624850-11925371 GCF_000002775.5 Populus trichocarpa | reverse complement strand
GAAAACCTTGCACTTATATTTTGAATATATGACTCCGTACCAAATTTGTTGTAACAATTCTGTTCTTCATTGATACAGCTTAATCAAAAGCTTAACAATTATAATTAGTGTTTCTTAACAAGTGTCTTTGGGAACTGGTTAGCTAGATGTTTTTACGGCATTCCTCATGCTTTGCAATGAATCAGAAGCGTGCGGGGGTAGCAATGAAGCGGCTTGGCCACTTCTATGACTCCAAAAACTATGGCGAGGCCACCTCCATTATGATCACACGTCGATCATTATCTGCTAAGGTATTGTTTCTAAGTATAGTTTTTTTCCCCTTCCAGGTTGTTTTTCTGCAAATCTAAGATCAACATGTATGATCGACAATCCAGGCTGTTGCAGCAAGACAAATTGCTAGTTTTAGCCTAAACATGAGGCTGCAGACCTGGGTTTAAAAATAATCAGAAAAAAACAAGGGTGGCCATGAAAGGTAATTGAGGAGTCAATGGACTCAGAACATAAATATGGAGGGACAATCACATGAGGTATCACAAATAACACTAGAAAATGGTCCCCAACCGCTCTCATGACACTGTTAACATCAGCCATTAATGTTGATCGCCCCAATACACCAATTATTTAAACAATACGATTTCTTTCTCATTGAATGCAGAAACAGCCTGTCTAATGGAGGAAGCAGTCGTGCATTCCAAATCAAATTTGGATTTTTTTACATTACATTAATTGTGGTATACTAGATGAAACAATTCAATAATCTGTCTACTATTATTTCAAAATTAAAATAACCCTTGTTATATATATATATTTTTTTTAATATTACAGTACAGGAAATCTTTCTCTTTTCTTATCCCATCCTTAGCATGAGTAGAATTTTTTGATCAGCCTTCAACAGCCTAACGCAGTGTGTTTTTGACGGAAGAACAACCTGCTTCATCCAGGTGATGATTTGAGACTCAAGGAAATGGATTCTATAGCAGAAAGATAGATATCCAAGTTATTGATGAAAAAATTGTGGTTAAGACTAGCAGAACTTAAATTGATAATCACTTGAAGCTTCTCTATGCAAAAAACAAATTATCTACCCTCTTGGCACCCTAAATATCCTACACCATTTGATTAATTCAATGGCGCACAACAATCGATACACTCTTTCAGTGCGTAGATTTTGGCACGTTAAGCGCTGTACAATCTTTTCAACATTTCCAATCAAGAATTGTCAATAAATGCTGTAACCAGATGATGCAGAAGATAAAACTATTCCCGTAAGCTCAATGACTATGCCCTCCTTTTCTTGTTCTTCTTTTCTTTTCTCTTTTTTTTAGAAGAATACCTGTGCCCCATTAATGCATACTAATGGCATCTGACTATTTTTTAGCTAACACTACCATTGGAAGGAAAGCTACTATGATACAGAGAAACTGTATGCTTCTGGGTGGTTTTTCCATCAATTTCTGATGCAAATTATTATCCTGGATGTTGAACTAATCAAACAAAAACTTTCAAATTAGTCTACATTTTAAGCATGTGAAACCATGAAAAGGCAAAGATTGTTCACCTTGAAAGGACAAAAGGAAGACCATCATAAAAGAATGGTCTTTGCTTCACGACACCTACAATGCTGTAATATGGGGGAAAAAAGAAATGAAAAGCATAATCCAATGTAAAAGCCTCGATTTTGTGTTTTTGGATCAGTTTCATAATTGCTTCTTTCTTTTTCCAGCTACAGATTCCAATTCTGCCTTGCACAATGAAGAAAACGAAGAAAATTTTCCCAGAAAAAGTATCCAAGAAAAGTTGACCAAAGAATGCTAGACATTAGGTGTAAAGGATGAGTGAACAACCTTGTTTTGTCTTCCCACAAGCCAAAGCAGAGTCCTCCTTGCAAAGGAAGGTGTTTTTACTTGTAATTCCAAACTATTACAACTCTGATTCTGCTCATCACAACCCCATTGACCATCTCCATTTTCCCACCTGCCAAAGCTTATTTCAGAATCGGTCCTCACATCACCATCCCCCTTCTTCATCTTCAAATCATCACCGGCAACAACATTTTTATTCACTGGAAATCGAAAGGAAAAGGCCCTTCTTGAAGAATCCTCTGGTGAATTCTGCTTCACCTTTTTCCCTCTAAGCCATATCTTTGATATAGAAAAGCTCTCTCTCTTGCTTCTACCAATGCCATTACCGCTGCTCGAAACAATACTAGCAGTCCCGTTAACTTCAACACTTTTAAGGCTTTCAAAACCATCAAATTCTCTTCTTGATTCACAATCACATTCAGACATTGCTGGCCTGTGACCAGGTGTTAAAGGCAAAGTAGGCTTCTTGCTTGACTGCTTCTTCATTGGAGTCCTTACAGGTACTTGCAATGAAGAATTCTCATCCAATACATACTCAAATGACCCCATAGAATAGCACCTTCTTGAATCAACATTAATAGTGCTACTCCCTTCACCATTATCCACATTCCTAAACTTTCCTAGCTTAACAGGAACAACCTTATCCCATGAATCCACTACTATTGTAGGGGCAGAATCTGGGACAGAATCATCTTTTGTCAAGATTTCACTCGACTTGTGTGAAATATCCAAACGCGATGATCCCAATTCATTGTCTCCATGACAACTCAGATGGGAATTTGTAGTCAAAACTGAAGTGGTTCTGCCAATATCAGCCTCTCTATCATTAACAATCTCTCTTGAGCTCTCACCTCCAGATTCAAGAACAAGAACAATGGGAGAGCAGCTATTGTTTGGAGAGAAATCAGAGAGCAAGCAAGCTCTACAAAGAGGGCAAGTGGAGTGAGACAAGAGCCATGTGTCTATACACTCCATGTGAAAGGCATGACTGCATTTTGGCAACAACCTAAGCTTATCTTCAGGCTCAAATTCACACAAACAAACAGCACAGTCAAAAGGGTTCTTCAATCCTATAATGGCTTTGTAGTGGAACACAGGGAGAGCATCTATAAATGTCTGGTCAACACCAGCATCATGAAGGTGAAAGAGTTGCTGCAACTGACCTTGGAGAGCAGTCACACTCTCCAAGTCATCAGTTTCCCTATTAGGTGGTCTTGAAAGAAATCTAACTAGCAGGTGAAGCAAACCAGAAACAAAGAAAATAATAGCTAGAATTATAATGATAAGCAATATACTAGGACTAACCCTGGTGCTCAAGTTGAAACCATCAGTATCAAGTTTTGGTTGTGGAGGTGGCTGAGAAAGAAAATATGGTTGCTGGGTTGGAGAAATAAAGGGGCTTTCTTTGATTTGAAGGAGAACCCAATTCATATTTTCTTAACAAAAAGACTGAGAGAAACTCAACAAGATTGAAGCTTTAGAGTTGAACCAAGTGATGATACCAATAAGCATCTCATTTGCTACTACAAAATAAATCCCAAGCCCCAATGACGTATCCCCCCACAGGCCCAGAAGTTATTGTCACATGAGCGTGTGGGATACAAGGTCTTTCGGTTGAGTTTTGAGAACTAGACTAGTATAGTCTTCACCTCAATTTTGTTTTTTCTACAAGTAGGGAAACTGCAGGCCAAATGCAGAGAGTGAAAGAGAGAGAGAGACAAGAGAGAAAAATCAAAGTGGCACTTAAAGGCCTGATATAAATGGTGTGGTCAGTGCCAGAAGGTAAGATTTCAAAACAATGGCAATAAATCTTCCACCAGTGCACAATATAAATGAGATTAAGATCTAGTTGGCTTTAAATTTTTACTGTCAGTCTAAACGTGGGAAAGATGGAAAGCATTATATTAGAAAAAAAGCTTCGTTTTTTAGTAGGTGGTAAGCTTTATTTATCTTTTTCTAATGATCTCAACGGGGATCCTTCTCCTAGTTTGACTTCAGAGGAACTCTTCTAATTCATCAACCCCAACGCCCTTTTTAAGTCCCCAGAAGAAAACAAGTGCTCCTACTCTGCCATACATTTTGTGCTGATCTGGAAATGTGTGAACCCAAATGGGTCCTTTTTCGTGTCCTTTTAAAAAAAAAGTTTGGTTTTTACTCTGATTTCATTCCCCTTCAGGTCTTCTATTCCACTCCTAGCCTATCTGATGTTCAGTACTTCGAGATTTGAGAACCCTCTCTCCTCCTTGGTGCTTAGGACAACAGAGGATATTGAGACTTCGAGAATCACAAAGTTTAGGGTTATAGAGGAGGAAAAGGATTAGAAGAGGAAGCATAGGATACTGTTGTCCTTCAGCAAGTGAAAGAAGAGAGGCAGCTTACGAGGTGTTTACTGGACCCAATATTCGCCTAGGCAGTGATGCTCATTTGCCCTTTTCATTTTTTTCCTCCACTTTGTCAAGGATTTTGGTACTAACTTTTTGAGTTGTCTCTCACCTTTGAGAAGGAAAAAAAAGAGAGAGAAAGAAACCTTTTTGTATTGTCTCATGCAAGTCAGCGGTAAAAGCAAACATCCAAATAGGAGAGTCTAAATTGTATTTGGTGGAAGATTCATCCTGTTTTTTTAAAAAAAAAATTAAAAAATATTTTTTTTATCATTTTAATATGGTGGTATTAAAAATAATTTTTTAAAAATAAAAAAATTTATTTTAATTTATTTTTAAGAATAAACACTTTAAAAAATAATCGTTATCATAATCTTAAAAACCTTAAAAATTTAAATTCTAAAACACTCAGAGTAAATGTTGGATTTTTAAGTTTTATTGCTCTAATAAAAACTAAAAATATATGAAATTGATAAGGAAAAAAAAGTCATGAGAAGAAAAAAAAAATATCCATAAGTATTTAAAAAAAAAAATTATTGTATCCTCCTTGAAACATCATGCTTATTAAAACGTTAATATCCATGAAAATTTTAAAATCTCCTTTATTATTAAAGAAGATTTTAAAGTTATTAAAAATATTTTGGGCATAGAAGAAATTTTTAAAATATTTATCTTGAATTTCTTAACTATGTTTATGTTTATGATGTCAGAAAATCTAATAAGAATTATTGTAATCTACCAAAAAAATAACAATACATATAGTATTTTGGTATCGGTTCCGTGTTGGCTCCAAATACTATATCTATATATAGTATATATATACTATATAGTATAAGCCTTCTGGGAAGCGAAAGAAAATTTAGGACCAAATTATCTCATATTTATTTATATTATTAAGTAGAGAAAATAATCTTCTCGAAAAGAAAGCTAAGAATGATCATAAGGAAAGAAAATCTTCACAAGTAAGGTATTACATCTGTCAAATTTTTCCTTAGAAGAATTTTGCTTGTCAGGAGGCAGACCAAAAAAATTGTACATGTAAAAACATAATGTTTAGGTTAAGGAAATTCCTTATATTGAATTCTGAAACTTTTCAAGGATATTCTTTGCATAGCTTTAGCCTCAAATTAAATTATATAAGAATTATTGAAACTTGAATTACTAGTAAAAACATTATTGGTTTTAAAAATATTTTTAAAATGATATTTTAAAAAAAAATATTAAGATAACAACACATTAGATCAACTCGGGTTAATTTAGGTTAACTTGTTAAACTCGCAACCTGAATCATGAACTCTATTGAGTTTAATAACTTTTTGTTCAAATTTTTTTTATTTAATTACATGATAAAAAATAGATGCTTCCAAAACCAAGTACCAAATCAATACCAGCATATTTTGTCGAGACCATGATAACCCCATAAAAAGTAAATTGAAGTAAATCATAAAGTCTAATTTCTAGTAATTATGTTTTTTTTCGAGATCATTTTTTATTTAATAATATGATAACAAAAAATAGATGCTCAAAAAACCGAGTACCAGCTTAATACCAAGATGTTTTTCTGAGACCATTGTAACCTTATAAAAAGTAAATAGGAGTAAATAATAAAGCCTAATTCTCAATAATTAAGTTTTTTTTAATTATTTTTTATTTAATAATATGATAAAGAAAATAGATGTTTAAAAAACCAAACATCAACCTAATGTCAATATATTTTTTTAAGATCACGATAATCTCATATAAAGTAAATTGAAATGAATCATGAAGTTTAATTTATAATAATTATATTTTTTTAAAACTATTTTTTATTTAACAATATGATAAACTGTTTTTTATTTTATAAAATAATAAAGAAAAATAGATTATTATAAATCTGAGTATCAATCTAATGCCAAGATTTGTTTTCTAGACCGCCATGAACATGTATAAAGGAAACTGAAACAACAAAAAAAAATACATTTTACTATTTCCATGAATAACAATATAAAGGGGGGGGGGGGTGTTATGACTTCCCCTCCTCGACTAGTTCTTGCTAATAAAACTAAAGAAAAGAAACTAAAAGTCTTCAAGTTTTATTCTAGAGCAAGATATAATCAATTTGGATGTAATTTTTTTAAAATTAAAAATAAATATATTAAATAATTAAATAAAATAAACTTATTAGATGTATTCCAGTGCTCCACGATTCAAGTCATTAATTTTTCTTGCTTCTAAAAGACTCGCTATCAATGCTTATGTATTTATTTTACGTTAAAATCTGTTTTGGTTAGGGACAACTTTCTAGTACCTAATCTAGTTGGCTGCCTAATCTAGTTGGCTGCATTTCCTTCTTCAAATCTAGTAATTCGCATTTTATATAGCAAGTCAAGACAAAGACAAGAGCCTAGCTAATTATACTTCAAAATTAAAAGTTGTACCTTCCAAACAAAATAAAAAAGAAGCACAAAATCGTGGATACGCCGAATAGAAATTTGCTAAACTGATTTTACTTATATATTATGTGCAATTTGTACATGATTTATATTTATACTAGTTTGATTCCCCACGTTCTGTCTTAGGATGTAGCTTTTTTTTTCCTCCACGCCAAAAAAGGATGTTGGCATTATTAATATTTTTTTATCACTAAGAAAAAAATTAACTACAAACTATATATATAGTAAAATAAATCAAGAATTATATGTACTAACAAATAATAGTAAATTTATTGATTTTAATCAAAAATTAAATCGAGAAACTAAGAGAAAGATATTATTTTTTTAAAGACATAATATTTATTTTAGTTTGAAATTAAATTTTAAGAGTTTTAATTATTTTGAATCAATAAAATAAATTTATTTTGTAAAATTGAGTATTAACGTAATATCAAAAACCTATTATTAATATCGTGAGAGCCCCATATAAAATTAATCAAAATAAAACATTAAACTCAATCTCAAGTGAACATAATGTGAATGGATTAAATTCAGAATAATTCCAGTCAAGTGACAAAAAAAAAAAACATTATGGGTGACTATTGCTACCTGTGGTAAATTGTGTATTTCTCTTATGTTATTTTTTATTTTGTATTATTTAATGTATTCATGATTTCAAATATCGTCTTATGGTTTATCAATGGTTAATTTTATAAAATTGAACTATAATTATGAAATAAGAAGCAAAAGAACCAACAGAAAAAAAAAAGATATGAATAAAAAAAAAGTTTGAAGGATCCAATAAAAAAATACAAATGAAAAAAAAATTGAGATGGTAAAATTAGAATTTGAATGGCCCAAGAAAAAAGATGCAAATAAAAAATAAAACTTCCGTCAATAATTTTTTATGAGGAAGGTGATGTAATAAAAAAAACAAAAAAAAATATTAATATTGCTAACATGTTAAATTACCGATTAAAATTATATCGGTGATTTTAAAAAGATTTAAAACATGACAGTCCTCTCATATCTGCCGTATCTTCTTCTTTGATTTCAATTAACTCCAACCCCATTTCTTCAAATTCCCAACAGCCCCCCTTCAAAACCTGGTCACCTAACCCGCCGGCGCCGGCGCCGGTGCAACCTCCTTCCCTTTGTAACTATTTTTAATACCTTTAACAATTATAATTGTAACAACTCAAAATGTCTAACAATGTTTTTCCTTTGCTTTGCCGATGATTATATTATTGCAAAAAGGAATATATTTATATATATATATATATATATATATATATATATATATATATATATATATATATATATATAATCGTAACTCTATTTGTTTTCTTGAGCTAAGTGAATATGAAAGATACATTAACTTGGTTTTTCACAAAATTCTACCTGGAACGGATTAATCAAACAAAATTCTGAAATTTACAATATTGATGATCACAGCCGATTATATATTCTAAATTTTAATATTTCTTCCCCTTCGTGTGTGCTTTTCATTGTTGTCCACAAAGCCCACGAAAGTCAATTTAACTCTCTCTCTCTCTTTTTATTCTTTTTATTTTATTTTGCTGTCTCCCCTACCAAAATACCTGCAGGCTGCATGCTTTGAAGTCAAGCCCCTTTATCGAGAAATTGTGTACACACGGTCCACCACCCTCCATGCATCGGCAAATTTTGGAACCACCTCGTAGTATTTTATGAATTCATGTGACCCATGTACTATTTCAAGCTCCAATATTCTAAGACACCACTTGCCATTTTTATTTTAAAAAAATGTTGAGATCGGAAAGAAGAAGCATTTTCACTGGTTTTGTTTCTCAAAAAGCTTGACTGTTTGAACTTGGACAAAGATACAAAACGGCAGCCACCTAGTAATGAAAAAGGTAGACAAAACATGAAACCCTTTTCGGCAGTTAACCTAACTACGATTGAGAGCTTATAAACATGAGACTGTGTTTTTCTTTTTTTAGCATGGCTAGCTTGTGCGAGCTCAATGTGAACTAGTTTGTGATACGTGGTAAATTTGAGATGGTAAACTCTGAAAAACATTACTCTAGCCGGATTGTTTTTGTATTTTAAAAGTATTTTTTTAATTGATTTTTTTTTATTTTTTTCTTTACTTTAAATTTATTATTTTTTATTGTTTTTAATTTTTTATGTGTTAATATTAAAAATAATTTTTTAAAAATAAAAAATATTACTTTAATATATTTCTGAACAAAAAATACTTTATAAATCAATTGTAGTTTTCACTATTAATGAGATAGACTGATGGAGTCAGCAAGCAATTGAAAATAAATACTAATTGTGAAGTTAAATTCTTCTATAAATATGCTTCTTCTTTTTTCAGTTTAAGGTGGATTATGTTACAAAATAATATAAAATTATTTTGGAATCTCATTCAACAATTTAATTTTTTAAATTAAAATAATTTTCTTAACAAATTAAGTTCTCATTAAAAAATATTTCTTTCGAGTTCCAGATACTTGAGGATTTGAGTTTTAGTCATTGATACAACATGATTTGTCCATATATATATTGATACAAAGATTGAAAGGAAAAAATTGCAGGCATGGAAATAAAAACGATATCTTTGAAGCATGCATGGTGCATCGATTTAATTATATGATATTTTTATATGGACCGTATGGAAAAATATTGACCATGGCAGGCAGGGCAGCCACTTCATGGCAATTAGGCAAAGACAATAATAATAATAATATACATTTCTCTTTAAATCTAAGATGGCTTTGATTATTAGATGTAGAATTTGTGAGTCAAACTGGCATCACATACTCTTAACTTACCTTTATTGTAATTTCTCGAATTTTTTTCATTAAGAAAACGACCTTTACATAGGCAGTACTATCTACGGTCGCATAAATTAATATGGCAATAAGAACATCCAAACTAGTTAAAAATAAATCAATTTGATCATTAAATTCTAAAGCAAACGTTAGATATATGTCGCTCTAGGGTTAGTCCATTCAAAAGCAGGCTTGATTAATTTTTCTATTGTCTAAGAAAAATTGAACAGCTTTCAAAGAAAAAAACAAAAAAGTATAAAAGTGGTTGCTATTAAAAAATAATATAATTTATATCTTAAAATCTTACCTAACAGTTTAAATTTTTTGGTGAAATAATTCTTTAACATGGTATAAGAGTCTTGATGATCAAGCAATCACGAGTTCTAATCTTATTATTTCTATTTATTTGATAAAAATTAAGGATAAGGTAACATGAACTTATATAAGTTTCCAGATCAAAGAGTTTTCATTTGAAAAAATATATTAAAGAATAATATAAATCATATCTTGAAATCTCATATAACATGAGGCTTAAGTTTTTAAGTAATATATATATATATATATATATATATATATATATATATATATATATATATAATCTTTAGCACTTACTTGAGAGTTGAGAAGAAGTAGTGGTACTAAAGTTTAAATCTAATAAATGAAGTTGAGAGTAGTTTACGTAACTTACTTGAGAAGAAGTAGTGGTAATAAAATTTAAATCTAATCAATGAAATTCAGAGTAGTGTTCGAATACGTAACTCAACTAATCTAAAGCAAATTCTAAAGCAAATTTCCCATAATCAACAACTTCTTTGGTCCACAAGTGGGTTTAATTTCAAAGTTAGCTCTTACATCTCACCAAAAATATTCTGTCAAAGGTTTGAAAAAAAGCAAAAGCCACCCCGTTAAAACTGTAAGTGGTCTAACCATGGGCATCCAAAAATCTTCAACAGCTAGGTAAACGAAACCCTAATAGTTAATTAATCGGCATGATACATGCAGAAGACGAAGACTTATTGCAGGAGCTAGAGAATGAGACGGCATGTGCCTGCGGAAGCTATTCCTTTTTGTTTAATATATCCCCAGCTGCCATGAGTACATTTTGGTTTGAAATTATATATTGGGATCAGTCATCGCCTGAAGTTGCATTCAATAGCTAGATTAATTTCTCGATATTAATTTAGTTCCACATCGCACGGATCTCGGCAGTATTCTGCGTGTTTTCATGATATTTCTTCATGGAAGAACACCCACACACAGCATGGGAATCACCTCACCCTAGCTACTACTATTTCTCTAGACGCTAGGGTGTTTTTAGAGTATGTTTGAATGCGGTGCAAACCGTTCTTTTAAATTTTAATTTTTTTTATTTAAAATAATTTTTTTTATGTTTTTAGATTCTTTTAATGTACTGATGTTAAAATAATTTAAAAAATAAAATAAAATTATTTTGATACATTTCTAAATGAAAAGCATTTTGAACCGCTACCGTTACCATAATCTCAAATACACCTTTAGTGTTGTAACGGTTGCTTAAGTTCTTTTTACTTAGAAATACATTAAAATAATATTTTTTTATTTTAAAAAAATTATTTTTGACATTAACATATTAAAACGATTTGAAAACATAAAAAAAAAATTAATTTGAAACAAAAATATATAAAAAAATTATTTGTTTTTTAATATTTTCGAAATTAAAAAAAAAAGTATAATAAGATGCAAGGAAAAGTAAGGCGACCACAATCATCATGGGGCTCTCTTTACTATTGTTTCGGGCCTAACAGCCCAGCATGTACATACATTAGTCATAGGATTAATTTCTAGGCCATTCTTAGGAGCCCTTAATGTTCTAAATTAGATGGGCCCAGACTTTAACCTTGAGATTAGATCCAAAACACGCTTCTCCCAGCTCCCAATAACTTGCTCACACAGAGCTTTCTTTGTTTAAAATCCTTTGCCATTCAAATCTCAAACTGTGACTGTTATCCTATTAAGAATTCTTGGTTTTTCTCTAAATCCCCAACTGTATTGGTTTTCCCTAATAATTGAAATTGATTTGAGATTTTGAAAGAAAAAAAAAACCAACAAGTGATTTAGTAAGCCAATGATCAATAAGTTATAACTGAGTTATAGATTTGCAGACATAAAGAACTAAGTTATAATCAGGTTCACGATACAAGGAGTAACGAATAATTTACTCAATTCGATATTTGCATCATGTATGTATCGGTGGTTGACTTGGATTATAGGTTTTGATTGGTCATTAAATTATTCTAAATTAATTTTTAATTTTTTTATTGTTTTTGTTAAGAAATTAAATAGTTAATGGGTTGCAATTAAGTTTTTAACTAGATCAACGAAATCACTAAGCAAACCCGGAGTTTTGAGTGAGTTATCCAAGTTTTTATTTTTCCTTGTTTTTTTTTAAATCTAACCTGATTCTAATAGCAAGTTTGCCGAGTTTGATTTGAAAACTATGATATTGGCAGAAGGAAGTGAAAAGAAAGTGGGAAAACTGGTAATCATCTTCCTTCCAAACCGATTGCTTGCTAGTTTTAGTTAAAAAAACAGGGGGTTTGATTTTTGGACTCGGGATTTCTTTTAGTGGGCAGAATCATTATAATTTTCAACTTTTTCTTAAAATGTTTCTTAAATTATTTTTTATTTAAAAAAATATTAAATTAATGTTTTAAAAAAAAATTAAATGATTTTGATGTGACATTTTTTAATTAAAAATTAGCTTACACTAGAATATCAAATATTACACTCCTCTTCATCCTTTGTTGATGATTACATTTTAAACTGACAGGGAGCAGCGGAAGTTCGATGCAGAAGAATAATGTGTCCATTCAAGGGGCTGGAAAGGCCACTGGAAATCATGCTTCATTCTCTCTCAGATGAGAAGCCGGCAAGCAACTGCATACGACTTTTGCAAGTTGAGGTTCTATCCTCCTTGTTTAAGAGAAGACTATTAGGGATGTGAGTCAAGTGACAGTGACTATTAATTGTCAAGTTAAAATAACTCGTCTGCCTTCCTTCCTTCCTTCCTTCCTTCCTTTGCTTTTCTTTTCTTTTCATTTCTCAACAAGTGTGCTTGTATAAAAAAAAACGTTCATACTCCTGGTGCCTTGAGACTAGTTGAAGTTAGCTTACCTTCTGCTCCTGAGGGTAGATCTAATCCAGCAAATCGACAGCTTCCTGCGAGCCCATGAAGAATATTTTGTTGAGCTGATGAGAAAATTAAGACTTGTTCACATTGTTGTCCAAACTCCTAATTAATTAGACCGGTTTCGGATGAACCATCCTAGCAAATATGACAAGGAATAAATCTCTAATCGTAGCATGGATATATATCCTGTCTTTGACGAAATCAAATAAATATTCCCAATTCTGATACGTAAAACTTGATTTCAAGATTCCACTCGAACCTAAAATTAAAAGAAAAACGAAAAGCAGAGAAAATGACATGAAATTTGTCATAGCACATATAGGGAGATGCATGCCCTAATAATTTATGATGAAGGGATCGACCTGTATTGTATTAACCCTAATGATACAAGTGCTTGAATTGGCATGCAAGCTTTGTCCGACTGAACTGTAATTGCAACCCAAGTGCCTAGCACATTACCCTAAATAATATAATGAGAGCGAGCAAAAAGATTCCAAATGTGCCCCATTTAATGCCCAAACATCAAATTTATAGCCAATCATGCTGCCTTAACATGCCGCTTAGGTACACTGTTTGGCCTTTTCCCTACCTTTTTTCTTCTCCGACGGCCAGAATTGCTGTCATCATTTTGCTTCATGTTCTTGTCAGCATGGCTTGATCATTCGAATCCATTTGCCAGGTCTCAAATTGCTCTTTAATATACATAATGCTCGTCGACGACTTAAATGTCCACCGTTCTTTAATGAGATTAATAAAAACAACCTAACATTCCTAATTAAATTCGTTGAAGATATATAACACTAAGACATCCCCTTGCTAGCTCTCACCACCATGCACGACTTGTAGTTCTTACTTGTTCAATTGCCCGGGTTACGTACGTAATGGGTTTCTATTTATTTAATCTTAAAAACATTTATTAGGGAGAAGTTTTTTGATGCATGCATATAAACCATTTTTACTTGATTTATATACAAATTTATCACGATATATTATTTTCATAACAAATTAGAAAACAATCATTTTTAACATTAAAAAATATCATGGGTTTCTATTTAATTATATCGGAAGAAAAAATTTCTTCTTGAGAATTTTTATTAAAAGTTTCTCAAGTTAAAACTGACTTTTTTTTGTTTATGCTTTTCTTTATATATATATATATAGTTTTTTAATAAAAAAAATATAATGTGCATATTAGGTGCATATTTTACTCCCATTGAATATTCATGATTTCTTTTTAAAAAAAAATTATGCATATATATATTAGGTGCACATATAGTTATTCATAAAATAATCACTAAAATTACCATTAAACCTTTAATTTTATTTGAAAAACATAATATCTTTACAAAATGTCACTGTAATTGTTTTATATAAAAATAATTTTATTTTAGTATATTAAAAAATTTGAGGGGAAAAAAAAAAAGAAAAAGGAAAGGGCTTGCAGATGCAAGCCGAAGATATTGCAAGGCGGAAGGCCAGCTCGTGTGCCTGGCCTTTAAAGAGAACTAGAGAAGCATGTGCACCTAGTTGTTTGGAGAGAATCCCACGCGCCTGGTTTTTGTTTTTTTTTTTAAAGAGTGTACGATGCGACATTCATTTGGACAAGGGACATGTTGTCTGTTGCAAGGAATTTCAATTATTGTGATTTTGAAAAATTAGAGTTCTGAAACTTTGATTTTTATTTTATTTTATTTTAAAACATTCAAATTTTTTTTTAGAAACTCAATAACTCTATTTTTAAGGCCAAAATATATATTAATTAGTCTAAAAACTCAATTTGAACTGAATATAATTTTTCTAATTCAAATCACCACCGTTAAACTCTCCACATTAAAATAAATTCATTAACAACAAAATATATTTTTTGTAATTAAAAAGTGGTTGGTCAAAAGTCTTTTTTCTCTTTTTTTTCTACCAATTTTCTCTCTTCTTTATTCACATATTAATGACTAAAATATAAAAAAATAAAATTTTATAATTAAAATATAAACTTCAAAAATAATAGAGATCAAAGTGTTGAAAGATATGCTTTTGAACAAAAAAAAAGAAGGAAAAAACAACCCTTTTCTTTTCTTTTTTTAATTTTGATTCATTTTCTTTCGATTATTTTTTTAACTAATTGAACCATATAATTGTATTTTTTTTAAAATACTAATCTTTAATGAAGAGTTGAAATAATTTTTCCCATAGCCTATATACACAAGCATGCAAAGAAAAATAAATATTCAAAACATAAAACCAAACCAACATAACTTGGAAGGACTAAAAAGATTGAAAAAAATAAAGTTTAATGATCAAGCAAAATAAAAATAAAAATTCAGGTACCAAAGAGGAAAAATGCCATGAACAATGGGGGTGAACATGCTAATGAGTCTACAAAAGCAGTGGCAACACAATAATTCCCTAAAAACAAACAAATTAAGTCTGCTTGAACAATGACAGCACAATAAATTCCCCACCGTTTTTTTATTTCTTTAATATTTATATTTGTTAATAATCATTTTAAATTCATTATCAATCTCTTTTTTAAAAAATAAAAATAAAAATTTTAACCATAATAATTATGGATGCTTAAAAATACCATTAAATTTTAACCAAATGCCAAGAGTTCCAATTTCTGTAAAAATTGAGTAGTTTGATTAAAATAGATTTTTTTTTCTTTTGTGAGGTAACAGTGTTTGTAATTCTTAATTCAATTCCAAAAATTGAGAAATTTATGAAAATAATTAGTCATAACATTCGTTACATTAATGAACTAATAAGGTAAATAAGTTGTCTCATATATACTTTAAATACACAAGATTGTGTCTTTTGTATTTATATATACCCGCAGGTATTTCTACAATGTTTATATTTTTAAGCCTAGTTTGTTTTTGTGTTTTATAAATGTTTTTAAAAAAATTAAATTTTTTTATTTTTTATTTGTTTTAAATTAATATATTTTGGTGTTTTCAGATCATTTTGATATACTAATATCAAAAATGGTTTTTAAAAAATAAAAAAATATATATTATTTTAATATATTTCCGAGTGAAAAATACATTGAAAAGCAATCACAATCATACTCCTAAACACACTCAAAAATTAAAACTCAATATATATATATATATATAACAATAACTGAAAAGAAGAAGAAGATATTTCATGCTGAATGCAAGACTTACTAAGAAATTCTGGGCAATATCAAACAACACTGTATGATAAGATAAAATAAAATAAAAAAGTATGGCCTTGAATTGAGATCTTAAAACTGGATTTAATTGCGAGTCTCATTACTCTATCCATCCATGTTTTTTTTTTTTTAATCTTTCTTATTAATGTTCACCATTTGTATTATTTTTCATACCTTACTCGCCATGAAAAAGAAATGATAAATTGAGTCAAAACATGATTGCAAGAATTGAAAACACTACACATGTTTATATTTAATTTGTGATATTTGTAATCGTAGCAAGAAAATAACAAATAAAACTAAGAGCTGCCTTATTTTTTAATTTATTTCTATAATTTCCCTCCACAAGAAATAGAGAGGGAGAGGGCGCTAAGCAAGCAACGAAAGAAAGAAAGAAAGAAAAAAAAACGAAGTTGACTGGCCAAGAATCCATCCAATGATGGGAGACACGCCTTTCATTCATGTTTTCTCTTTCTTTCTTTTATTTTTATTTTTTTGGCTAAAAGTTGTAGTTAAAGGTCGCTGTCTTTCCCCATTTCAATTTCTTATCTCTTGCGATTCTCAATTTTGCCTATTTTAAGCTCCTTTTTGCCTAAATATTTGGCCATTTCTTCTCTACTTTTGATCAAGCTTTCTTTCCTCTTGTATTTCTTTATCTCCTCATTAGGAGAGATGGCTGATCCGGGTTTTTTACGTTGAGATTCTTTGAGTGAAATTTGGAAGAAGAAGTTAATATTGGGGAGTTCTGTTTTATTTTTTTCCCCTTGTTTTGGACGTTCTGTTGTGAAGTTTGATTCTTTGAGGCATAATAGGAGATGTGTTTTTGAAATTCTCAATCTTTAAGAAGTTTATGGAATTGGGGCATTGGAAATTTGTGTATTTGAGGGAGAATATATGAGATTTTGAAATTTGAAGGAGAATTGGATAGCTTGAAAGTTGTTGTGTTCTTTTTGGTGAAGAAGTAAATACGATGGTGTTGACAATTGATTAGTGAATTCGTCATTGAATTATTGGATTGGTTTCTCGAAATTCACGAGATCTTTAACTAAGCTATAAAGAGTCACATTCAGCTTCTCTTATTGTTTTTTTTTCTCAAGTCAGTAGTTGAAGAGACCCTGCTTTAATTCTTTCATTTGGAATTTGGATGCCAACTGCAGTCTTTTTCTAACCTTTTCCTAGTCTCTCTCAAAATTCACCAGAGGTATTATGAAAAGGTCAATGAGATTATGACTGTTGCAACCAATTATTTGGTTTATTTTTCGAATTTTGGATTGTTATTAGTTGGATAGGTACGAGGAACGCTTTCCATTTTCCTTATGTTCTGTCATGTATAAACAAGCTTGTGAATAGTTTGGGGGCTGAGGATACAAAAGCCCTCATTTACTTTTTTTTTTTTTTGTGGAAGATCAAGGGAGTTGCTTTGGAGCTAGAAAAAACAATCTTGCTTCTTCCCAGAAATCATGAAATTTCTGAGCATCATGGGCAATTCACTTGGTTGTTCTGCCTCTGGAGAACGTTTGGTTTCGGCTGCAAGAGATGGGGATATTCAAGAAGCTAAGGCTTTATTGGAATACAATCCAAGGCTTGCAAGGTACTCAACATTTGGTGTTCGAAATTCTCCACTCCATTACTCTGCAGCTCAGGGTCACCATGAGGTATTTTGTGGTTAATCTTTTAAATTGAGCAATTATTGAGTCATCTCTGTTGTGGTGATGGTGATTTTACATGTTTTTAGATAGTTTCTCTCTTGCTTGAGTCTGGAATTGATATCAATCTGAGGAATTATCGTGGTCAGGTAATTTCATCATACCTCAAATGGAATTTTTAGGCTTTATTTGTATGGTATTTTAGCTTTTATTTACTTGAAGCAACCGTTCATATAGCTTTTAGGTATTTTGAGAAACTTCAAGACAGGTTAGCATCTCTATGAAATAATACAATTTCTAGTTCTTTTTAATTTGTGTGAACAGACTGCTTTGATGCAAGCTTGTCAACATGGTCACTGGGAGGTTGTGCTGACTTTGATGCTTTTTAAAGCCAATGTATGTAGTTTACTTTCAAGTCAATTAGACCATACTTCATTAACCATGAATAGCTTAGAAGATTTAGGAACTATGAATGTGACATTTGTGGACTATTGGATTTTAGATTCACAGAGCAGATTATCTTAATGGGGGTACTGCACTTCACTTGGCTGCTTTGAATGGTCATTCTCGATGCATACGCCTCCTCCTTGCAGACTATATACCTAGCATAGCTGATTGTTGGGAGATTTTAAGTAAGGGATCTAAGGACAATGAATCCATCTCTGAGTTTGATGGAAGGTACTTTCAACTCTTAGTTTTCTTTGCACTTCTATCATCCTTTATTATGATTTTGTTTGCTGAGGTGTGCCATTGTGCTTGCACCAGTGCTCTTCGCGAGGTAATCAATAGACCTGCTGATGGAGGCATAACTGCTTTGCATATGGCAGCCCTAAATGGGCATGTTGAAAGCGTGCAGTTACTCTTGGACTTGGGAGCTTCCGTTTATGAGGTCACCGTGGAAGATGGAACTACTATCGATCTAATAGGTGATCCCATTTTACTTTAAGTGATGATAGCTGATCTTGCACTGTTAGGCTGACTTCCAGTTAATTTTAGAGGAACAGTAATGCCATTTTTTGCAGTTCTTATTTTTGTATATTACTTAAACTGTGACACAATTCTCTACCATGGGTACAAGAGCAATTGTTTTATGCCATCAATGCTCATTAATTTCTCCTGCTCAGTTTCTCACGTAGTAAGAGACTAAGACACTTTTAAAATGGAGGCCATTTGATTAATTTGTTTTCAAACCACTGTTGCAACTCAGTAAATACAGTATACAGAGGAATTGGATTCTGTGTCATCCAAATCGAAATAGCAAAGGACAAGGTTATCAAAATGTCAAATCAATCTGTGGAATTCCAAGATTTTAGTTGCATAAGCAAAATCCTATCTTTAATGACATTATTCAGCTATCAATACCTTATCTATAGGCACGAGGTTAGTACCTATGGGTTACGGGGCACAATTAATCTGGGCTAAATTGTTTAGCTTGCAATGCCAAATATTTAAATGTCTACCCCTGGTTGCTGCTTTGCAGGTGCTGGAAGCACGGCTCTTCACTATGCTGCATGTGGTGGAAATTCACAATGTTGTCAAGTATGTTTCCTAACAAAGAAGAAAACTATGAAACTGAAAATGAGTTATATATATGCTGAATCTTTGTCATGATCATGTGTTGTGCTTCAGATTTTGATTGCCAGGGGTGCTAATTTGACGGCTGAGAATGCAAATGGGTATGAATCTCCTGTAGCATATTTTTGGATTTAGTACTCTCATATGTTCGATGTATATAATAATATAGTGGTTTGCAAGTGGCATCTACTTGAATCTTTCTGCAATGATATTATATCTGCTTTTAAACCAGGTATGGCACATACACATAATTAAAATGTTTTCCTTTACCAGTTGTTATTTTGGTCTGCATGCATACACTGTTTGTGCCTAGATAGGAGGGTGGGCAGTAGAAATCTTAATTTGTTGAGGATGTCACAATGATTTTGGGTTGGCAAACATTGTGCATTCATACAAATAAAACATTCTTAACAAGTTGGCATTGAAATCATTTAGGATAAGAGTTGCCCATGAAACTGAAAAATCACATGGATGACTAAAGTGACCATGGAAGAGTTAAAACTGATGTCACTGTGGCATTGGGTGCTGACAAAATGAATTTCGGACTTCATAATATACCTGCTTTACCCTCTCTTTGTTCATTGTATTTATGACTGCTTTATATTGAGAGAGATCAGCTGTGAAGGTCGTTACCTTTAAATCACTAACATCTTTGACTGATAAAGAAGGGAAATATCATAGAAGTTTCACTATGATTTTAGATACCTGTCAGTGAAGCTATTTTCCCCTTGAATTTTCTCTAGAATGTAGCTGTGGTTTTGCCAATGTCTATCAAGTGAGGATGGCCACTCTTCAGAAGAAAACTTGCTTGCTTCATTTCACCTTATACACCTATGTGCCTTTTTTGCATTATATTTGATCTTAGGCAATGATTATGATTTTTACTAGCAATAATATGAGAATCTCAAACTCTTTTCTACTTAACATCAAGTCTACGTGTTAACATTATAATACATATCAAACACAACATAATTAGTTTTCAAGATCAGTAAAATCTGGGCATTCTAATCATTCCATTTGGAATTATATCATTGCAATGATGGATCTGTACTTTAAAATGTTGTGACCAACAAATGTCCAAAGCTGTTGGATGTCCAATTGCTCCTTTATTGTATGATTTACTGTATAAATTCTATTGAGATAAACCACATCGTTGTGTTAAAACACCTCTTGTTCTCTTTTGTTTGATTCAAGGTGGACTCCATCGATGGTTGCTTGTTCGTGGCACAGAAATGAACTTGAGGAGATTCTTAGCTCACAACCAGGGAACCGGTCTCAAATCTGTCCTTCTTCATATCTATCTATTCCCTTTATGAGCATTGTCAAAATTGCCAGGTAAATACAGTTTGTCATATTTTATTGGCTACTCTACTGTAATGCATTGGCATATGCCATATCATGTGACTTGCTACATAAAATCACAATGACCCCTGAATTTTACACTTTTGTGTAAACTACAAGGTCTTTGCTTCCTGAGAAGCTTTTTCTTGCCTTTAGTATCTTTTTGTGTGTTAACATCTTGCCTGGCTGATAATGTGACTTTCAATTAAGTTCCAAATTAGTAGCTGTCATCAGGGTGGCATTTGCAAAAAATGCAGACCCCTAGAAGCACTGAGGAATAAAACTATTGCACATGATGTTAACTGCTTACATGCTCATGGAAAAGGCTTTTTATTAAATATGCGATGAAACTTTTCTAGTTCAGATTGAGTTCCATGTGAATGAAATCACATTGCTTGAAGTTTTTTTAGAGTGTCATTTGCAGAACTTTTGAGATTGAGTTCCATGTAATAGAAATCACATACATTGCATGAAGTTTTCTTCATGGTCATTTTAGGTCTTAGAGTCTCATTTACAATCACAGAAATTAATGCTTTGTTTCCAAGTACAATAGTTAACTATATAATCAAGGAATGTTATCTTTTGTTGGGACCATTTGCAGAGAATGTGGATGGAGGAACAATGATTCCCTCCCTACATGTGAGGATGCATGTGTGGTTTGTTTGGAAAGGAAGTGCACAGTTGCTGCAGAAGGTATGTTACTATCAATTGTTAGTAGTTTCCAATTTTCTATCATGTTTTCCCTCCTTAAATGTTTTTGTCTGGAAAGGAACTAATATTGTCAAGCGGAAATGGTGAAAGTAAAACTATTGGAAAAAATGAGGAAGTTATTTTATCGTGTACTACCTTTCTGGAAGCTATTGTATAGTGCAAATGATAGATTTTTTTTGGCTTGTGGAGTAAAATGTTGTGGGCTTGAGACCTAAGAGCTATCATTTTAAAGCAAATGCTGAAGGGTAGCAGTATCGCCAGAGTCCATTTCCAGAACCTTGTTTTTCGATTAAATTTTATTTGCTCTCTAATTTTTGCAGTTTTGTTGCCAAAAGATGGAAAGTGGAATCTTAAAACGTTCTCTCTTAACATCAGTGTGTGTTTCATGTGTTTCATACACATAAATGTAGCCTTTTGCCCCATGCATATATAGATGAATCCGGAACTCTGAATGATCATTTTTTGCACCAAAACTTTGAATTCCCATGTTTTTGGAAATTAAAAAATTTTCATTTCAACATTTGGGAACGACACCTCTTCTACAGGGTTATGTTTCTGGATCCATCCAAGTGGTGGTATGAGCTGGATACTCATTTTTTAGGCTTTGTAAAGAGTGATGGATGAGGGTGATATTATATAGCAGTAGTGGCAGATAGAGATTGTGGTGGTCTGTCACCTTCATATGCATTGTTGGTGGTAGTTAGGATTATATTTCTTCAGGTACAAGGTATAGAATTAGAGAACAACTGTGACAGTCCCTTTAAATCTATTGGAAAATGAGAATTATATTCAAGGCTATTAAAACTCAGCATGAACAATTCATCCAGTAAAGCATCTATAGCAATGTAATTTTCCAGGTAACAGAAAAGTCTAGGTATGACGCTCTTAGAGCATACTCGTTTTCTTTCAAACCTTGAATGATTTTACTGCATATTATTTCATGTATAACGTGGTTGATCAAGTGGCTTTTACCTGAGTACGTCTATACATATTTCGTGTGTACCATTGCTTATATCCATTGATTTGTAATTTTCTTTTAATTCTACAAAAACCTTGATGTTTGGGATATTTCCAATTAGTTACGAGGGTATTTGACGAGTTCATGGTGTTTCTGTGTTTCGTGTCACCAAATAATAGCTGAAATTTGTGTAACTGATAGTATATATATATATATATATTCTCACTATCTTCTCCTTGTGTGCTTCTACTGAATTTTCTCGTCATATATAAATAATGCCTTCACCACATAAAACAATATGATGTGCAGGCTGTAGACATGAATTTTGCACACGATGTGCATTGTATCTTTGTTCTGCGATCTGTACCTCAACTGTTGCTCAAGGCCCAACAGGGTCAGTTGCCTGTCCTCTCTGCCGGCATGGCATAGTTTCATTTGTCAAGCTTCCTGGAACAAAGCCATTGGTTAAAGCTATTGCCAGAACAAGTTTATCTCTATCATTTTGCACATGTTCGGGTGAAGAACAAGATTTCACTTCAATGAAAACCCTACTCTGCAAGCCTGATTTCCAATGCACCAGAATTTCCCCGCTTTCATCTTCGTTCCGCTCTTTAAGTTGCCGGAAGTTTCCGTCAATGAATTTCAATGCCAGCCGATGCATGGGAACTTCAGATACAAGTCCATCTTTGGTTCCTTGTACTATTGATCGGAACCTGCGTGAATGCCTAGTCAGGTGTTCGAGATCAAGAATTAGACAATCGACTTCTAACACAGAGCGCAGGAGGTCTTGGTTATCTGCACTCAACCAGTATGTAACTACAGGAACTGGGTGCTAACGTTTTGAGAGTTCTGTTCGCCTCTTTCAACCGTGATGAATTTTTTCTGCCTTTTTGTCCATAATTAAAGATCGTAAGTTCTGGTTGGCAGTGATTATTGGGTTTGTATATATGAAATAGCATCGGCAATACGTACAAATGAATCAAATTAATATCATTGCTCTAGTCCGTCTTTCATCAACGGACGGTTATATTTTTGTTTCTTGTTTCTTGTTACCTGGAAGATGGGAGGGTGGACAAAAACCTTGGAACACCATGCGAGTAAAACTTTCAAAGCGTTGCGGGTTATTCTTCAATCTGAATTTCAATCAACATTGACTTCTTGCTCATCTAGATTTTTGTTATTAATTGTTTTATCTTGATCATTGTTTTCTGCCAAAAGACGGGGTAAAATCGAACATGGACCTTTTCTGTCTGCATATTTTTTGAAGTATTTTTTTACTTCAAATATATTGTTATATTATTAAAATAATATTTTTTAAAATTTTTACATATTAATGTATAAACAAATTTAAAAACAAAAAAAACATTATTAAAACATTATCTAACAGAAAAAACAATCGAGCCCTAAATTTAGAACTGGTAAAAAAACAAAAGAACATTTGGCATCATCAGATGAAGGACCACACGCAGCAGGCACATCTCATTAAACGCTTTTGAAACATCTAGCTACTAGCTAGCTAGAACTAGAAGAATATCTCAAGGCGAATCCTAGGCATTTAAAACATCTAACTACTAGCTAACTAGAAGAATTCCTCAAGGTGAATCCTAGGCAATGTTTTTTATTTGGTTTTCGTTTGTTTTTTATTTTAAAAATATTTTAAAAAAATTAATTATTGTTTGTTTTTCAAACAGTTTTAATGTATAATTATTTTAATTTATTTTTAACTACTTTTACAATCTCAAACAAATTCCATCAACAAAATTTGCAAGCCACACCTCATAATCAATGGCGGTAAAAAGAGATATATATACTGCAGCTCCATGCAAATAACAGCTACCATCAACAGCTCGATCCACCGAGGCACAAAGATTCGCACATGGAAAACCATAGGGCTTTCCTAGCTCCTTCAAAAAAAGGGAAAGACAGACAATTCTTTTAATTTATCAAAGTATGTTCTCTACTAAAATGTCATTACATAGTTTAAAAGAAAATTAGATCCTTAAACAATCCATGAATCTATTCAATAAACTCTCCTGGTTTCCTTGGTCGGATTAGTTTCCTAAATATTTCCTGCGTCTTCCTTCAGAGCTCATAGATCACACACGAATTTATAGCAGACATATAATTGCTGATGTAACTATAACCAGATGTATTGATGTGATAATGCTCCTGCTACGTGCACGTAAGTTCATTGCCCTAGTTTAACATAGCTGCTGCTGAAGAAACCAAGCCATTGGCCTGTTCCTTGGAAAATTAAAGCACTGCCCATGTAATACTTTTCGCTTAGACGCTACAATTCCAGCATTCCTAGCTTGTAAACATGGAATCAGAATCTTACTTGATCAGGCTATTAGCTGGTTGCTTAGGCAGTTTGGTTTGAGCAAATACCTATAATTAAAACTCAGAAACCCTGAATTTTGTATCAGAAAAAAGAAACAAAAAACGATTCTGACTAACCTAAATGAATGATATCATCTCTTTCCTTAAAGAGTATGTGGATACAGTCTTGTCATTACAATAGGTAACGGCCAAATACATACAAGAAAAATAGGAAGCATTTGTTGAAGTTATGCAGAAGCATCTCTCATGATACGGAGTGCGAAATCTACAAAAACAGATTAATTAGCTTGACTTGTTTGAGTAGCAATTCCTATACTTCTTTATGATTAATTGAAAACCATCTGCTAACAAGTCGATATGGAATAAATCAAATTTCCACGCACACCCGCTTGCTAAATTTAAGAGATTACTAAATTGTGGAGATGATCCTGATCTGCAAACCCTTTTACTTCATTTCTTTTTTCGATACTGGCATTTGCTTAATGCATGATCCATCAGAAGTTGGATTCTGAGAAAAAAATACCATCAGAAGTAACGAAGTATGCAAGCAATATCTCTAGAAAGTCAAAACAGACATAGAAACAAAGGGAAAAGATAACTTCCATTGAAAAAGTTTATAGATATTGCATGTTAATTACATTGAGTTAAGTAATAAATAATTAAATAAATAAAATTAATATAATTTTATAAACTTGATAAAGCTCAGGAGGAATAGAAAATATATAAAAATATAAATTAATTAGTTAAAATAAAACTAAAAATCTAAATACAAAACAAAGAAAGATGGATAAGAATAATTACACAAGATATACAAAGTCTTGCAAGGTCAAGAAATAAAAAAATTTAATTTTAAAAAAAAAGCTCAGGTAAGATAGCACCATCAAAAGCCAAACTTCTGCTTCGTTTTCCACTTATGATAAAAACCATGGTTTGGGTATGATACTTTACAAATCTCTGCAGCTAAGGCTGGATATTTGTTTGAGTCCATCGCACGAAGAGCTCGATCCTTCACCAAGAAAGGCACAAGGCGTGAGAAATTAGATATGACAAGCAAAGGGCACAGGGGAACTTCGTGATATACATATATATATTGATATCAATTTGTTTTCTATGGAGGATATATTCGATGAAGAAGTGGATGTGGTTTATATAGTGAAAAAAGGAGATGCAAATAAATGTGATACAAAAAGTGCTGACATTCCCATAACACGTCAAGTCCCTGGCCTGCAAGGGTTAAAGAAAATATCAACTGAGAGGACCCGAAAAAGCCTAAAAGGATCACTCTCTCTCTGTCTGAGAAGTCTAGGATCATCAACAACAGAGAGGAGGGCTTGACTGATTTGAGAGAAGATAGTGGTCTGTCTGGGAAGTAGGTTACTGAGATAAGTCAGTAATGTGACTCAACAACCATTATATCACAAAATGCATCAGTCTTTGTTTCTCTATCTCTCATCTGTCTCACATCTTTTACCCTCTAAGTCACGTAAATTCGAAAGGAATGAGAAGCATGGGGGCTCGGATTTTCAACTTGTTGAGAAATAGAAAAGAGAAGTATCACCAACAGTATGGGTGCGCAATCAATACAGGAGAAAGGGGTAACATGCAGTCTTTGCGATGTCTTTTTACTTCAGATAATCGATCCCTCTCTTGCACAACACTTCTTTGACTTGATCATTATTTTGTGTCCATGCTCGTGCCCTGTCAATACTTAGTACAGTAGCAATGCGGTCCTTGAACGTTTACTTGAAATGTACATAATGCTATTTTTGCCAATTAACAATAAGCAATGGCGGCAAGGCACTCACCTTATATATAGTAAATGATCATAACCTTTTGACATACTTGTGTTAATTTTGAAACCTTAAAAAAGTTGTTGGCATTTCAAATCTACCGTCGAACATTAATTACAAATATACAGGTGAGATTTCGAATCTCAATTAAATTATAGTAGCATAGGCCACTGATTAATTTGATGATTTTTAAAAACCTCAAACGCACTAAATTTCCAAACACAGTATACACACACTGAGTACTAAGATTTTCAGTTCACCTCATCATATGCATGTTCAAATCAACCTGGAAGCAGTTTGGTGGAAATTTAAAGTACATCTTGTTCAGAATAAGTTCAAGGGGTGCGTTAACAAGAAAAAAATGGTGATGATGAAGTATGAGCATCAATCAATTCAATAATGGTGTGATTACTATCTATTTTGATTTTTCTTGCTTTTTTTTAGGAGGGTTTGTTTTTTCTCATGATGCATGTATTTAAAGATGACAGGCTGCTTAAAGCTCCGTTTTTCTAAGCTTCTACTTTTACGTTTTGGGTTAAAAAGCATGTGCATTTCAACTAAAAAACAGCAGCAGCAGCTTAGGAAAAAAAAAAAAACAGACTCTAAATAAGCACCACGAGCCTCCATAAATTCACACGAGTCTTCACATATTTGTTCCATTTTATAGATTTATGGTGCATGAAAAATGTTGAGAGCCCTTGTGTCAGGAAAGCATGGGATGACTGGTTCTATATATATATATATATATATATATATATATATGGACTGTCACAGTAATGTAAGCTTTCTTAGACACGAGCCCAGAAATGACCAATGATAACATACACAACGTCCAATGTTAGATAGACTGCAAAACGATATCTTTTGATGGTTTACGGGCTGATTAAAAAACATAAAACAGCTTTGCAAGCAAAAGCTGGTTGCTATAAAACAGAACTTGGGTTTGTCCTTTCTTTTCCCAGCATCTCTTTGTCTTTCATATACGTATATTTATCCATTGCGTGTGTGTGTCAAGTTTTGAAGCTAGTTTTCATTGATAAGAGAATAGAGAGCTAGCTAGGGTTTCTCATGGTTCATCTCGTTCCTTCACATTTGAAGCAAGCAATTCCAGTGTGATAGACAATTCAGTGGCAGGAAACTTTATATTTCGTACTCCTACAAGTCAATCAAACTGTATAGAATCTCATGGGTATCCAAGGAGATTTTTTTTTAAAGAAAAATTACCTTAATAAATTAAAAATATTAGCAATGCATCACAATTATAAAAAAATGCCGAAATAACACATTTTGTATACATGTTGTGTTGGAAAATACAACATTTATAGTTTTTTTTATTATTTCCAATAGTAACATCCAATTTATTTTTTTAAATGCTTAGGAGATAAGAGAAAACAAAAGAAATAATCTTGAAGATATTTCAAAACTTCGATTACAATACCATCAGTATCATTTAAAAGATCTACCCAAGACAAATCCAACAATATAAAAAGATCAACAACAGCAATCTGAATATATCATACTATGAGTAAGTCACTCGTACCTTTAGACAACAAGTGTGTTCTATTCGTTAGTGATTATTTTAGTTTTTGTTGGATTTGCTTGTTAAAGTCTTTTAAATTATAAATACGACGTCCTCTTGATCAATTGTGTTAGTTTTTTCAATACATTTTTTAAATATGCTAAATAAAACAAAAGGGCACCAAAGGATCCAATTGTTAGTGACCTACTGCCAAGTCCAAATTAAAGAAAAGAAAATGCTCTCCCACTGAATAGAGAGGGTAAAATATTGTGATAACAACACCTAAAAAAAATCAGAAAAGTGAAATTGTATATTATGAGAGGCGTTTCAAGGTCAATGGCGTTGGAATTTTTAAAAATACAAAGTAGAAAAATCATAATTAATATAATAGAAAGTAGAAGTAGGTTAGGAATTAGGATATCTCACTGGTCAGCTTTTAATCCATATAATCATCACAACCTTTGTGATGTGACCACACATGTTCAAGAATTGTCAGTGTCTTTTCTATCTCCTTAAAGTCCACTTCTTTCTCCAACGCGGGAAAACGAACCACCTTATAAGACTAAACATATGAATACCTAGACTACCTGTTACTACCATCTCTCTCTCTCTCTCTCTCTCTCTCTCTCTCTCTCTCTATATATATATATATATATATATATATATATATATATATATATATATGGCCATTTTAAACTTAAAAACATCCTATAATCACTCAAAAAATAAAAAATTGAATTGAATTAAAAAAAAAGGCTCCTATCTACTTTTTTTTTTTTTTTTTTAATATATTCAAGGAGAACTACCACCTCCGTTAAACTTTTATTTTGAAGATAAATCCATTAACATAATAATCAACATTTTTTTGTAGAAAAAATATGACCGACAAAGCCTTTTTTCTTTTCTTTTTTTTTCTAATAACTTTTTTTCTTTTCTCTCAAGATTTATAGACTAAAATGTAAAAAAATAAAGTTTAGTACCGAATCGTAAAATTCAAAAACAATAAGAACAAAATCAATAAGAAATTAAAATTTAAGGAAC
The DNA here is from genome assembly GCF_000002775.5 of Populus trichocarpa. NCBI lineage: Eukaryota > Viridiplantae > Streptophyta > Magnoliopsida > Malpighiales > Salicaceae > Populus > Populus trichocarpa. Next base: position 11,896,636 of record NC_037302.2, on the reverse strand, counting down.
ATAAGTCTAGTTTCACACGCTTTTAGAACAATATAGATTTGGAAAAGGCTGGTGGTAGTTTTTGTTAATTTTAATATTGGTGTTTGTTCTTTTATTTCTTTTTATGATAACTAAAAATTGTATTATATAAAATTGATTAATACTGGAACATGCTTTGACAGTACCCCAAAGGCCGGATAGCATGCAATCCAAAGAAAATAAATAAAAAACATATGGAGCCATGACAACAAAACTTTTGAGGACCAAATTGAAAGAAAATAAAGTTCAATGACCAAAGCTAAAAGAAGTTAAAATTTGAGTAAGTGTAGTTTCATGCACCTTCAGTGTAAAGATGGGGGAAGGGCTGTTAATTTTTGTTAATTCTAATCTTAGTCCTTGTTCTTTGAACTCTTTTATTTTTTACCATAACTAAAAATTCTATTATGTAAAATCAACCTCTCATTTAATGCTGGAACATTCTTTGACATCCTGGATGCGTGATAGCATGGAATCCAAAGAAAATAATAATAAAAAAAAGTACAGGACTATGAAAACAAAACTTTTAAAGACTAAATTGAAGAAAATAAAGTTCAATGACCGAAGCGAAAAGAAGTTAAAATTCTAAGGACCCGGGAGAAAAATCTGCCTATAAACAGTGAAACGTGAGAGCAGATGAACAATATCAACACGGTGAAAAGCTGATTTTTTTTTGGGGTTAATGTTAATGTTACTGTTAAATGGAGCACCATCTATAAAATAATTTAATCCATTTTATAAAATTATAAAATAATTAAATTAACATAAATCAACACTTTATAATAAATACTCAAAATGCTTGGAAAAAAGAATAAGAAAATCAACTCAAACAAATTTGTAATAAATAAATAAAACAAAAAAATAAATTCAACTAAAAAAGTCATATGAAAAAAATAAAGTTGTAATTGCTAAAATTTTAAAAATCCTATAAATAAATCAACTAAAAATTAATCTCATATGATAAAAAAAATCTCACAACAACATTTATACAATTATTAAGAACAAAAACAATTAAAAAAAAATAAAAAAAAAATATAGTGAAAAAAATCATGAAAAAAGAAGAAAAAAAAATCTTACCTTAAAATAGTTGCAAGTGAAGTTAAGGAGAGAAAAAAATTTCATAAAGCATATAAATTAAAAAAAAATAAGAGGATAAAAGAAGAAAGAAGAAGAAGACATACCCGAGCGTGGAGAAGAAGAGAAGGAGATGAAGATAGAAGAGAAGAGAAATAAATAGATATTGGTGTTTTTGACATATAGTGAAGAAGAAGAAGAAGAAGAAATGAGTTTGTCTCTTGTGAAATAAGGGGATTCAGGCTTTTTATTGGGGCGCGTTAGCGATGGAATTACCGACGAATAATTAAATATTAATATTTTTAATTATTCCGTCGGTAATTCCGTCTATACTATTTAATTTAAATTTTCAATTTCAAATTTTTTTTTAGAAACCGCCAATAATCACCAATGATTTTTCAATTTGTCGGTGATTCCGTTGATAATATTTAAATGAAAATTTTAAATTAATTGAATTTTTTTAGAAAACCGCAAAATAACACCGATGACTTTTCAATCTGTCGGTGATTTTGTCCTTAAAGAACAATAATTAACAGTGTAATTAGAAAGTGAACAGTTTTGGAGCTCTCTAGAAAATATCGACGGAAAATTCCGTCGGTGATTCCCTTTGTAATTGACATGATGAACAGTATTCACAGTTTACCAACAAATTTATCGATGAATTTTACCGTTGATAAAAATGACACGTCATTATTATTTTTTTTGCTTTGTTTTAATTTTTTTTCCATTGTAATTCTTTTAGTATATATCGAGGGAATATTTCTGTCGGTAAAATTTCTTAAAAATTTACTGATAAAAATATTCTCTCGATATTTTCGTTTGTATTTATCAATTTTAGTGGATCTTGATGAGGTGAAAGTACACAAACAGAAACACGACGCTCTGTATTCAAGGGAATTGACGATGCTGGTTATATTATCTACTAGCCTGTAAATCCATGTTAATAGAAAGATTTTTTGCTACACTGTTTCCATCTCTGGTAGCCTGCATATTCCCCTTTCCTGATATAGCTCAGCATGCCCTTTGGAGCTTTGGGCAACTTGCAGCACCAGAAAAGAGTGGTGATAAGCAAGCACTAAATTTGGTCAATATGACTACAGTGATGATGGTTGCAGTGTTTGTCATTAAATTATCTTCAAAATTTCTGGTTCCATACTTGAAAAATGACATCGCTATATATGGTCTTAAATAGCAAGCAAGCTTTCATCTGATTATGACCAAAGAAAGGTTAATATTTTGGAAGCACAAGAATCAGAAATAGCTAAAAGTTAGCCATCTTTTTTTTAGAGAGAACACTAGCTATTTTTATCTACATAAAAATTAAAATATGAAATATTTCATCATCGATATACTTACTATAGGATCTAGGAACACAGATGATGTTTTAATATTTGAACTAACATGGATCATCTAACCGCTACAAAGCTACCTGTTGCTTTACAACCAGGACCGAATACTTTTCAGTGGTATCCATAGATGCGAGCAGGCTTCCAATGACACCAAGCTCTGGGTATTCATTCATATCGTCAAGACCTGCTGTTTGTGGTGTTTGTATATCTTTCCGTCTCCCAACAATAAAAAGGTCGTATTTATCTAGCATAGATCGAATTGTCTTTGAAGTTTCCAGGCCGTCGCTTACCCTCTCTTCAATGTAATCCACTGTTTCATGCTCTGTGTAGTCATGCATAATATAGTTCAACGCCTGAGATTCTAGCATGCTGTCCCGATTAATTTCGAGCTCATCAGTTGAGGGAATGAAGCGAGCGATTTTTATGCTGATGTTCCTATTCTGGGACATGCGTTTAGCTAACACAAGAGCTTCTTGATCATCGTTGCCCCCGAAGAATAACACAACAACAAGAAGGGATGGCCCTCTTGATGATTCCAAGAAAATGGACTTTACTTGATTCCCACGGTCAATGAGGATCCCTACAGAGCACGGTGCTCTCTCAAGGACACAGCAATTTAGAGTCCTCAGAGTAGAGTCCTCTGATTCAATAGACCCATCAACAAGCCATTTTTTATGAAATGGAAGCACTAAAAAACATGCAAGTTCATCCAATGCAAGTGTGCATATGTCCTCGTGCATGAATTTGGGTGGAGAGATTGCTGTGAAGACATTTACAGAAACTGCGTCGCCATAATTTTGTTGGAAGTGTTTAAAAGAGAGAATGACATTCCCAGAGATGGAGTGCAGAGAGACCGTTTTTTTCTGCATTTGGTGAGAAATGAACATAGGGGAGGCTCGGCCACTGATCTTGATGAGGTGAAGTACACTAACAGAAAATGGGCTCTGTATAGTTGGACACAAGGATTTGATAAAATTGATGATGATGGTTGTGTTATCTGGTCTGTAAATGCATGTTAGTATGCGGAGCTCTTTGCTATGCATAATGTTTCTCTTCTGATAACCTGCATACTTCCTTGACGGATCATAAACCCAGTTCACAACGAATGATGAGATCGTTGCTGACAATAGAACTGTAATTACCAAGAAAGCGAACATCCCCTCTGTCAGAATCTGCCCTTGATCAAGTTGAAAACAAAATGAGAAAACAATAATGCAAAGTTAGACGTTAGAGATGCTATATATATATATATATATATATATATATATATATATATATATATATATATATAATAACAATGAGCAATTAATAATGCTGCAAAAATTAATACAGGTAACATGGAAGGTTGATCAACATACCCCTAGTTCTCTCATGTAAGTAAATGAGCCAAGCTCAACGATTCCTTTGGTACTTATCAGGAAAGCAAGTGCCAAGGCATCCTGTTTTGGCAACTTGAAATACAAGAGAGGTACCAAGTAAGCACCGAATTTGGCCAAGATGACTACAAAGACGACGATAGCAGTGCTCTTCAGTATATAGTCATCAAAATCGATCTTTAGGAGATCTGCTCCCATCGTGCACATGGCCATAAAAAGAGGTACGAGCACTCCAGTGACAATGCATTCGATCTTCTCGACTACAGCTGATGCAAGTGGAGGTCCTGCTGGTACAGCTAATCCGAAAACAAGTGATCCAAGGAACACATTTAGACCAATATAATTAAATAATGCACCAGAAGCCAAGGCACCGAAAATGATGATGTCTGTGTATAAATCTTTCACAGGCCTTCCTTTGGGTGTTTGTTTGATCACCCAGAACATTGCCGGCCTCACCACATATAAAACTACAACAAGAAAGGCTACAGATATTACAACGCTTTCGATAGCTGCTTGTGCTCGCTGCTTGTAGGCAATGCCTATAAAGAAAGCAACTAGTGCAAGAACCTGGGTCAGCATTTCACTGGTTAGCACTGAAGACAGTCCAAGTCTGCCAAGTTCAGAATTCGTCAGTTTAAGGTCACCGATGAAGCTACAGATGACAGGAAATGGAGTCATAGATTGCACCAACATCACCAAGATGAGCGAGAGCCTGTCTAGTTTGTCGAGATTCCAGTACTTGCTGACCATCCTCCCAGTTACCCCACCAAGTACTACAGGAATCACCATAGATAATATACCACTGTAGATTGCCATTTTCTCTGTTTTTCTTACCAAGGCTATATCCATCTTAATTCCATTTATAAATCCAAAGAGTTGGTAACCCAATCCAGCTAATGTGCCAAGTATTTGTTTGCTGTCAACAGTTAAAAAGATCCTTGTGTAATCTGATTGATGTCCAAGGCCTGTTGTTCCAACGATCACTCCAGCCTAAAACACAAATCAATCACAAAATTGCAGTAAATAATTGCAATGAGCTGCTCTATCATATAGTCTTTCATATTGAGAGTTAGAAACATTTAACATTCAGAAATTAAGCTACTAGTAAAATTCTTTGATGCCAGATTGTGTTAAAAATTCACAAGCCAACAAAACATGTATATGAAGAAGAAATCTGCTTGATATAAAAGAATGGCAATCTCATATAGTTTAATCCCTATATACACGGCATGATCACTTTTTGGCCATCCCATATGGTTCTAAGAAAGAAATGCATAATTTGTATGACATTACAGAAATAAAAATGGACAAGAGAGGCACAGGACTTTAAGAAATAAGGATAATGAAGACGTACAAGAATCTGCGAAACCAAGATATGGATGCCGTATCGCTTAAGAATGAAATGACAACCATGGCTGATGAGAAATATTGCAAACATATGCAGCTCCAATATTGGCAACGAAGCGGTCAGCGAATGCTCATTTTGAAGCCAACCATTTGAATTTACATTTGGTGGTATGCTTGTGCATTTTTTCGTCTGTGTTTTATTTAAATGTACTCCTCCTGTCGTATGATTCGAATGAAGATCCATCTGGCCACGGCCACCGGCAGGACAGGACCAGGGTGATGAAGAAGAGGAAGAGGAAGAGGAAGAGGAAGAGGAAGCGGGAATATGGAAACAAAAGAGGTATGTTTTCTCTCCTATGCATCATTTTTAATTTCTTGCTAACATAGAGTTTCTTAGGATTCAAGAATGGATGAGTTGCGCTGTATTTTTTACTTCTAACTAAATGACCTCTTCAACAAATAGTAACTTTTTATTAATTTCCATTAACACGACACATAAAATTGCATGAAGTCAGGGCCAGATCCTATATATGGAATACGATGTCAATTATATGCGTTGTCCACACTGGAAAGACCGTGAAAATGTCTAAAAAGTTGCAGGAGAATCCTTGCAAATATTTCAAGTGCGCAGCAAATAGCTTTTTGTAGGCTTCCTTGCAAAAATAATTGAAAGGCCTTTTCCTTGATAAACCTCCTAACTTGGATTAATATTGAAGAAGCTTATCATATACATAATTTTATGAATCCTGAAATTAATAATTATGTAAATTTTTAATAATTTGAAGATTTATAAAACCAGTGATTTCTGAAAAATAAATTTAAAATCTGACCAATTAAATTATACTCTTCAGAATTAATACTTGATACTACTTTTATTTCCAAATAAGATAAAATAGAGAAATAGAATGATCTTTGGATTCGAAAATATTCATATATAACATATGGATTTCATTTATTGTATTTTTGTAAGGGTTTTTAAAACTTAATTTATTATTTTATAATATATCCATAATATTTTATATTAGAAGTTTAGAAGATTATTATTAGTTTTAAATACATGATACATTTTTTTTCACTCCTTTTTCTTTCTGTTTTTTTTTTTTTTCCTTTCTCCTCCTTCTTCCTCTTTCTCCCTCTCCATTCCTATCTGATTTAAAGAGAGTATATAAATTATATCCTTTTTCATGTTCCTTTTTACACATACCATAAATTACATAAAACACTAAAAACAGGGAATATTTTGTGAAAAATTCAAGTTGTAATAACTGAGTTGGTTAACATAATTGAGAATAAAGAGCATAAGGGTTGAGTGCCAGTAGTTGCTTTAGTTTTTTAAATCATGACATACAACATGATATTTATCATTTCTTTTTTTTATTAAAAGATAAAACAGGTCAGGCATATATGTCTAAGTGTTAGACCCACAAGTGTTTGGCCTGCCAAGCACGTATGGGCCTGACTCTTTGATGGCATTTTTTTTTCTTTTAGTTTTCCTCAAGACACTTCAAAAGAATTTAACAAGCTCACTTACTCTTAATTTTTGATATGGTTAAATTTTTATTTAAACTTTAATAATTTTTTTCAGTTATTATGTATTTGATCTAAAAATAATAATACTAATAATAAATTATTTATAAAAATTCAATTGAAATCAATTGTTTATTATTAAAATGTTTAAATATATTTAGAACATGATTTTATAATATTTATAATTTTTTAAGCTTTCAATAACACAAAATATTGAAATACTATTTTGTTATTTAAAAAAAAACTTGCTTTAATAATTTTGTTTTTACAAAAAAATATTTTTAGTTAAAAATATCATGTTGGCTATTATAAACAAGAGATACATTGATAGAAAAAAATATTTTTATGAAGAGAAAATTCAAAACAAATGTATTTTTTGGGGAAAAAAACTAGTTTTTTACTTAAAAGTTGACCTTTTTCATTTCCTTTTACTCATTTCTCATTGAACAATCCTGCAAATAAAAAAAATTGTTGTCAAAACAAAAAAAAAAATTACAAGAATGAGAAGATTTTGTTTGAAAAAAAACAATATTTTCTCCATGATTGTATGTGTTTTCTTTTTTTGTGTATTTTTTTTTATTTTGTAGTATTATATAATTACATAAAGAGTAGCTTCAAAAATGTTCCATGCAGTAGCTCGTGAGCAGTAAGTTATTTTTATTTTTTTAATACATTCATGTAAAAATTATTAATTTTTTATTTTTTTGGTTTTTTTTATTAAAAATTGCTTTTAAAATTTTGATGAGTTATTAGTTACAAAATAATAGTTCTGATAAAAAAAAATTAAAGAGAACCCATTAATAAGATAAAAGGGTTTTGATTAAGGAAATATATATGGTTTTTTTTATCCTTCATTGATTTTTTTAATTGCTCTGAATTATTATCCAATAAGGAACATAGCTAATAAAAGACATTATATTTTTTATTTAGAAAATAAATTGATAAGAAAAGGGGAAATATTAGAAAATTACTTTCTTTTCAATGAGATTCTAGGTACTACGTACTTTTTTGAACACAAAATAAGTTTTATTGCCATGTAATTAAATAAAGAGAATTTTGAGCAGCTCTTTTCGAAATCAAATATCTTCATTTCATTTGTATATTTTTTTTTATCAGCTTTTCACTTTATACTTTAATTAATTTTATTTCGAGATCAATTATGGAGTTCACTTTTTTTTTTTTTTTTTGCTGCATTAATGATTAACTTTTGATTTAACCCCGGGCCGGCGTAACAAGGGTAATTAGTTGGCTAATGACACTCTAATTGAAAGAAACAAAATTTAATTTCTTTAGCAATAGTTGTCCACAACATTGATCTATAAAATTATCTTGTGATTGGTAGGGTTAGACGGTGCTTGTTAGTTACGTCCATAGAGAGGGGGCGGCTCTAGAGATTTAATTTCCTAGCAAATATATATAGGTGTTGGTAGTGCTTTGACTCCTCAGTTGGACTTTACTTATATATATATATATATATATATATATATATATATATATATATATATATATATATATATATATATATACTGTGATGGAAATGAATGTTTTTAGGTTAATTAATTTGGGTATTAAGTACTGAGGCTGTTGGTTTTGATTTTTATAATGATTTGTTACATTAAAAATAATTTAATAAATTTTTCAAGAATGCTAATCTCAAGATTAGAATTAAAATGTTCATTATTAATATGAACATATATGCTTGCTTGAAAGAGACTTCTGGTGTTTATCCAGTAGAAAATCACATATTATGATCGAGTGTTTGAACGAGACAAGAAGAGAGAGAGTAGTCCTGATCCAGTGTAATTTTATTCTACCAACAGGAAAAGTATTATTTCAGTAAAATATTAATATCATAATATATTGGAAAATGTCAGATTTTCCACATATGATGCTTTTTATTGCAACAATAATAATATCATGCTTATTAATTTCTACTCGCCAACATCCTGCTGGTAGCTTCAAGTAATTTCTCTTTTGATGACTTCAAACTCTGTAAATCAAAACGAAGAATTGTATTCATACATAAGAGAAACAAATTAAATAAATATACATGCTAGCTAGAAGAAGTGATAAGTTAGGCTTACTGGGTGTAATCAATGTTAATTTTTCCAGCGTTAAGGTCAGCAATCTGAGAGAAGGCTTCTTGAGAGAGATCAATGGTTGCTTGACATCCGGGTGATGGGCATCGATCAACAATCTTGACAGTGACGCTGCCATCTTTGCAGGGCTGAGGAACACCGGCGTTTGTAGGACCTTGGCAGGTCACCTTGTACATTCTCCCGCATGCAGCACCATTGTCCCAAAGTCCATCGCTTGCAGCCGCTATCATCACACCCTGATCTTGGTATCCATAGCATGCAGATGCTGTAGTGTTGCCCAGAAAATAAATGAATGAATGAGTTTAACCATTGATTCGATGCCTAGCTACATCATCACACATTTATTTATTCTGATTCTCTCAAAATATAAAGAAACATGTTCAAAGTCTTATATATATGATTCTGATCAGAATACTCACGAACATAAACGTTGTAGTAAGTGGCAGTCCCGGAAATGGCAGAAGCTACTGAGACCAGGCTGATGACAAGCCCCATAAAAAACAACACACGGGTAGCAGTTGCCATGTCTACTTGCTGTGATTTTCTAATTTGATAAACACTCAGAAGTTATCTCACAAAACTATTTTGATGTATGGTTGCCTGTGAATCAAATTAATGAGTTAGGGTTTCCTTTTATAGGAGATCTAGACCAATCGCTGTCACTGCTAACGGTCTTAACACGTATCTTGGGTACCAGAAATCAATGACTTTTACACAACTTGTTGAGCCATCAAGGAAAGACTAAGGGCATTGCTATATATGATAACCCAGATAAAAGGTTAAAAAACTTGAGAAAAATTGTACTATTTTGTTAAGAAAATAATATAAATTATATTTTAAAATTTTATATAATAACTTAAACTATGGAATTAAAGTCATTCTTTAACGTGACTCTCAGTTAGGCAGAGCTAGAGGCTACTCTCCCTCCACCCATCAATGTCCCCCAAGAATTGAGAAATTTGTCCAAGCATCTACACACGCGATAGACCCTCGTTTTGCCTGAGTGTAGGGGGCTCCCTAAACAGAATCTATTGTGCTTAAGCCTCCTTCAAGGTAAGGGACACCGGAGCCGGGGGAGCAGTAGAGGCTTTCATGCACCCTCAGGCTAAGGGCTTAATCGTATACTCATATATAAACACCCATTGAGAGAGGGCTAGGGGGGTTAGAAGACAACCTTGTTATTTTAATTTAATAACAATTTTCTTTTCGTTGAACTAATGACATTGTTATTTTAAAGGGAAGCTCATCCATTCACAACAGTTTCCTTTCAATCATCCATTTTTAATTTCATGATGAGAATATTGATCGGTTCTTGAATCAACCCATGTAGATTTTATATTGTATTTAGATATATTTTAATTCGATTCATTTAAATTTTCATGTGAAGATTAATTGTCTCTTGATTTGATCTTTTTAAATTTTATGTCGAGAGTAATCTTTTTTAATAAAATTATTTTATTTTTCTTTGTATGTGCTCATTTGAATCATTCAAGGAAATTTACATTATGAATTATATCTAGCAAGGTTACAATTCATTCATGTACATAATTTCTTTTTTTTTTATTTGAGGAAACCCCACCTCTCGAAAAACGCACTTTGTTGACTCAGGTGAGCGAGTAAAACTCCGACTGTCTTATGCTCTTACAAGAGATGCACACCCTAACTTGAACTCGAGACCTGCTGTGCAGATATCAAGCTTTTTGTTATTACACTACGCCCCTTGTGAACTTCATGTACATAACCCTAATACCGTGAATGTAAATCCGATCTTTTGTTTCCATGTTGCTTTGAAGTCAGTTTATTTATAAGATTTGAAGACTCAGTTTTATTTGCTATTTGTCATTTTAATTATTCTTACAATAGTTTGTTAATTATTCTGCAATTGAGTTAATATTTACGAATACAACACTTTTACAGTTTTGAGAACTCTATTTAGTTATTTTGCATAAAACAAATCTCATTAAGTTACGTAACGAATAGGGTATTATTATTTATCGCTTGAAACATTTAGCCCTTTTTTTTGAAAAAAAAATAAAAATAAATCCGATGGCGACGTGCAAAGTCTTGGTTCATTCCAAGAAAAATATGGAATGGAAGAGCAGAAAACGTCTCAATGCGGGATAGAATATTCCAAAAAAAAAACCCTTGAAATATTGCATAGTTTTAGGCGTTAATTGGTAACATGTGGAACGTTCGAAGTTAACCTTTCAAACATCTAACCATGTGAAGCGAATGGCGCAGTCAATAGCCACCCCAGACTTCACAATCCAGGATACAATATTCCAAAAAACCTTTGAAATATTGCATAGTTTTTGGCTTTAATTGGTAAGAGGTGGAACCTTTGATCAAGTTAACCTCTCAAACAATATATATCTAGCCATGTGAAGATATTGGAAAAGTCAATAGTCATCCCGGGTGTTTATAGTAATTGTGTTTTAAAGTGTTTTTCATTTAAAATACATTAAAATAATATTTTTTTTATTTAAAAAAAATTATTTTAACATCAACACATAAAAACGATATGAAAATATTATAAGATATTAATTTTAAATAAAAAATAAATTTTTTAAAAAAAATACTTCCAAATACAAAAACAAATTGGTTGATTTTATTTAATTTGCGGTGCATGTTACAAGAGAAAGTTTGAAATATCATCATGCCCTTTCTTTATTTCTCACACTTTTTTGTATAACTTTATTTATAGTGTGCTTTACAAAGAGCAAAAAATCTATCCAACATAAAGAAAAGAAATCAAGATTCAATTCCAAAAGTTCCCCACACGTTTCAAATAAAAAGAAATCCCATTCATCCTTTTCTCTCTTTTCAATTCCGATAAGAAAAACTTTTCTCCTTTCATTTTTTTCACTTTTTTTTAATATATATGGATTTCATTTTTCATTTATTTATTTCTCAATAAAAAAAATTCCTACATTATTTTTATTTTATTTCTTTAAATTTTAATTATTGAGATTTAGATATCATCAAGTTGATAGTTGTCTTTCGAATTCTCATTTTTTTATTAGGCTTTTAGACTTTTTGATTTCGTATTGAATTTGATTGTTGAGTTTGGATTCTATTTAAAAAATTTAAAGACTTGTAGTGGATAACTCATTCTCAATTAGACTAGGTTCTAGGCCCTCAAGCCTTAAGATTATAGCCCTAAAATGTAGAGAAATAAGTAGAGAGAAATATGATATTTTCTAAAAAGTTTATAGATATTTTTTTTTTAATTCATCTTTTTTATTTTTTGAGATTTAGATATTAACAAGTTGATAGTTGACTTTAGATTCTATTAATAATGACTTAAATTTTCAAAAAAATTTAATTGGGCTTTTAGACTTTTTGATATCATATTGAATTTGATAATTGAGTTTGGGTTTTAATTGGATAACTCATTTTCAATTTGAATAGGTTCTAGGCTCTCAAGTCTTCAGATTATAGCCCTAAAATGTAGAGAAATAAGTAGAGAGAAATATGATATTTTCTAAAAAGTTTATAATTTTTTTTAATTTCACCTTTTTTTATTTTTAAAATTTTTAAATTTGATCTTCATTCTTTTGATTATCATTTATTATGTTTGGGATTATTTTTTAGATTTTTATTTTTACAATTTCATCGTCTATGAGTTTTTTTTTATTAAATTTGATCCTCATTTTTTTTATTGCTATTTTTTTCTTTGGCAAGTTTTTAAAATTGAAAATTTTTACAATTTTATCCTTCAAAATTAAATTGATTCAAAATTAAGTTTCTTGATCTAATATGGGTCAAAGACTCAATGGGTTGCGAGTTTTAAATATTAGACCAGGTTTAAGTGATTTGTCCAGTTGGCTTGAGTTTTTTTTTATTTTTTAAAACTAATGTTTTTAATTCTTACCCTTGTTTTGTTTTTAGAGATTTACTTTATTATTTTTTTAAGATTTTCCTTTTATGAAATTAGTCTTGGGTTCATGACCAGAGTCACCGCTTTTAAAGGTTAACGTGAATTGACTTTTTTGTTTTTTTTAAATGATTTATTTCAATTTCATCTTTCTATATTTAATTTATTTGAAATTGGTATTTCTACCCTTTTTTTTCCTTTCCTTTCTATTGAGTTACCTCGATCTCGTGTCCATGGTCACGAAGTTTACAGGTTAACCCAGGTTGACTCTGATTTTTTTCGTTGCTTGGGGTTAGTCTCGGCTTTATAACTAGAGTCACCAGTTTCGTGGATGGACTTTTTTTGGGTCTTTTTTAAAATTGATTTATTTCAATTTTATCTTTCAACTTTTGATTTATTTGAAATTTTTCCATGTGTTTTTTTTTTTCATTTCCTTTCTATTGGGCTATCTCAATCACATGCCCATGATCGCGGAGTTTACGGGTTAACCCATATTGACTCATTTTTTTTCCGTTGCTTTTTTAAATTAAATTTCTTTTTTTCCTTCAACATTAAAATATTGTTTGATAATTGAGTTTCATGATTTTATTTAATTTACTTTTAAGCGTGGTCACCTTGGTATCATGACTAAGTCAGATATTTTGCATCTTGACCTAGGTAGGCTCAAATCGATTTTTTTATTTTTTTTAATTATATATATTTTTTTTATTTTTATCCTTCAACATTTTATTTGCTAGAAATTAAGCTTCAGATTGTTTTTTTTTTTTGTTTTTTTTCTATGAAGTTATCGTGTTCTCATTTGATTTATTAAGAATTGATCTTAAAAAAACTTTTCCTGAGGGTTTTATTTTAGTTTCATTTACTCTTTAACATTAAATTATTTGATAATCCAAATAAACTCAAGTTGGGGCTAATTTTTACTTTTTTTAGTTGTTATTTTTTTCTAGATTATTTGTTATTATTATATTTTTTTAATCTTATTATTCAAATTATCAATTGAAACCAATAGCTCTACGCTAAAAAACTAAACTAACATTTTTATGTAAAAAATAAATAAATTATACACCCGCGTGTGGTTAATTGATTGGTTAATCCCATATCACCCAGGCATTGACTAATCGGTCCTTTTCCTTGGACACGTGGGGCCCATCAAAACTGGAGCCACAATCCATGAAACGATTGAGGAGCGCACATGGAAATATATAAAATGGCAAATACGTGAAAGGACAGGGGAGCTGTAGCCCCTACGTTCTTAATAACATTACACTTTGGTCCATGTGCTTTTAAGAGTTGCAATTTCACTCTTATGATGCATAAATTTATTTAATTAGGCGTCTTCATAGAAGTAGCATAATTTGACATTGATCCTTGATTTTTAATAATATATTTTATGTGTATTTATGAAGTAAAATCTCTTACGTATTCTATTTTTATTTTTAGTGTATGACATTAATAAATGTATTTAACAAAAAAACTTATTGAAAATATATTAAAATAATTGATGTATTTACCTATCTCATGACTTAATATTCTATTTAGTAATATAGTGTATGATGTTTTTTTAAAGTTTTTTTTAATTGAAAATATATTAAAATAATTTTTTTAGTGTTTTTATTTTTATTTTTTACATCAACACATTAAAATCATAAAAAATATTAAAAATATTAAAAATATTAATTTACTATTTTTTTAAATAAAAAAACAATTTAAAAAATACATTAGAGAACAAAAGCTAACATAGTGCCAAGTGCCGTCTACCTATCTAATAACTTAGCATTTTCTTGTCTTGTATTCATTTCTTTTTTTTGGTTATGATAATAACTCTTGTAAGTGTGTATTTAGCGTTATCATAGTTTTTATAATTACAATTTTAAAAGATAAATTTTAAAAATATAAATTATAGCTTTCTAGAATAGGATTTCATATGAAAGTTTTCAATAAAAACCATACAAAACTATGGCATGTATATTTTTAAAATTATGGTTAAAATAAAATACAATTTCAACAATACCTTATTTTTCTACCGAGCAAACCTTAAGACAATTTCATGTAAAATGGTTTGTTAGAAATTATTTTTCAAACTTTCTCGTATTTGTTTGTTATTAAAAGAAGTTGGTTAATGAAAAATATTTTCTAGTAAAAAAAAATTGACTCGGTTTTCAATAAAGTATTTACCTTTTATTTTGAGTGGAAACACTTTTTAGAATGAGAATTCAAAAATATCTTATTAATTGTTAATTATATTAATCTTGGTCCTCAAATCTTTTGATTGTTATATATTTATTTTGAATATATTTTTTTCAATCTCATTCTTTAGAATTTAATTTGATTTGATTTTTATACTAATTTTCGTCCTCATTCTTTTGATTATTATTTGTTTTTTCCCTATCCTTTTATTAATTGAAATTTCTTATTTATCCAATTTGGTCTCCGTTTTTTATTATTATTTATTTTATTTGAAATAATTTATGAAATTGAACATTTGTTTTTTAATTTCATCATCTTTTAATTTTTTATCTATCATATTTGGCCTCGATTCTTTTGATTGTTATTTGTTTTATTTGAAATAATTTATGATTTTTTTTTTAATTTCATCATCTTTCAACTTTTTATCAGTTATATTTGGTCTCATTCTTTTAATAAACTTGAAAAAAAAATATTAATAAGTTATTTTTTATAACATTGTCAAATACTAAAAAATATTTTTTAAATTATTTTTCATGACAATACTAAACATAAGAAGATAATTTATTTCATGAATTTATTTTTTATAAAAAATATTTTTTTAAAAAAACTACTTTCTCATAAATAACCTATACTAAACATGGGTCTTGTGTGAAAATAGTCAGATGTCCAGCACATAAAACAACATGCAAGCATTACGAAATCATCACCTTGACAATTAGCTACCTATTTATTAATTTAGTTTTCATTTAAATATTATTTTTTAAAATATATTTTACTTGTAAATATATTTTCTATATTTAAATATATCTAAATATATATTTAAAAATATTTAAAAATATCTGAATAATATTTTTTCAGTATTCAAAGCCGCCTTTTTCTGCCCATAGAAAGAAAGAAAACTAAAAGTGGAGTCGTAAAAACCGCACTTCTCTTTTCTTCTTTTCTCATACTCATCTATTGGACCCAACTTTTGCAGATACCAAAAACCTTTTCCTTTTCATTCTTTCACATCCATCTGTAACCATGCCTCCTCCTCACCACCACCATGATCACCACCGTACACACGGTGGAGCACCACCAAAACCAAACCAAGAGTTTCTTTCTTTAATCCTGAAAGCCATAATAATGACTGCAATAACCATCTTTTTTTTCTTATTCCTTGGCGTTGCCGCCATCCTCCTCCTCTTTGCCACCTCCGCACTCCACCGCCACTCGACTACATCCTCCAATTCCCCGAAGGCGTTGCCTCTCAAAGAATTAAAGAAGCTCCCAAGATTCAGATTTTCGACTAAGACGAGACCCGAAACGGGTGCTGATCAAAGTTCATGTGTGGTTTGTCTTGAAGAGATAAAGCAAGGGCAGTGGTGTCGAAACCTTGTTGGCTGTGGTCATGTGTTTCATAGGAAATGTGTGGATGCGTGGCTTGTCAAGGTTTCTGCATGTCCTATTTGCAGGACGCGAGTTGAATTGGATCAGGGCGTAAAAGATAGGCCATTGTGGGACTTTGTTTGGAGAAATGAATTGAGGGTTTGGTAGCATTTTCTTTTTCTCTATCTAATTGTAAGTTCTTGTTAAATTTTGATCCCCTCTTCTTTTTATGTATGTACGTCATTAGATTTTTGGTTTTATAAATAGACGAATGGTATCAACTTTCAAATCCATGTATTTGATCATGAATTGCAGCATGCTTGTTCGGTCGATAATTCTCTTCATGATATATGCTCTGTTTTGAATACGAAATCTGATTTTGGTGGTTGGATTCTTGATTGTAATTCAAACGCGACTACTTTGATCTGTCAGAAATGAAAGGTTGGTGCTTTTAAGAGGTCAGAGCTCAATTACTTTCCTTTGAATTGTCTGTGGAGACCGCATGAAAGGTTGTCTGTGCTTGATGAATTTATTAGGAAGAAATCAATTCTTTTCCAAATGGATTTACTTATTCATAATCGAAATGAATTTAGCGGCTGCATACAGTAGGAATTCTGCAAATTGATGAGGACAAGCTAAATTTTTATTTCCCAGTACATGAAATGGTTGCTCACGAATATTTTCTTTACTCAATCAAATTAGAGTAACATTAAAATCTATTAACCCCATTTCATAACCTCTTAAGAAGTCAATAATTACCTCAATGTAGTGGTAATAAAACACTACATGATACTTTCATACTTCAACAAAAACTTATTCCATTTCATTAGAGTAATTGTTGCTTTTAAGCGGCTATCCACCTACTCCTAGGATATTTCTGTGTTCTTAAGTGTTTCGATCCAAGCAAACAGAAATACAGAACAGCAAATAGCTTGGAGTTCAAAAGAAAAAAGATACCATCAATATAAGCTGCATAACATCATGAAATTCTTACCAGTCTGCTTCTTTCGTCACCAACTAATTTTACAACATCAGATTAGCTTTTCTTATACGAGAGAAAGCAGCAGCCTTGCATATCTTTTGACTGAGATAATCATCTCTCTCTCTCTAGTATTTTTGACTGTTACATAGAGAAATTAGATTTGACTTTGAATACACCTGTTTTGATTTGATCTCATTTCTTCTTATTTGTTCATCTTGGTGATTTCCTTTTGTTGCTGGTTTTTGAATCTGCTGTTTGATGCTGGATTTTGATTACTGTAATAGATAATTGCCAATATGTCGAGCTTGAGCTTGCTTTTATGTTGGTCTTTGTTGTGACTACTCTTGATATATTCTACGAGATTCCCCTACTCTGCTTTTGCCTTTTGCTAAACTTATTGTTTGCCTGGATTTTGGGTCATGATCTAACGCTGTGGCCAGTTGCGAAGTGGGTACAATACGATGCTGTGGTTGAGTAGTGAAATCACACGCTGCATTCCATTTCTTTTATTTTTTAGGCATTAATGGATTGGTGCTTGGGGAATGATTCTCCTTGCTGTGTTATGCATATTCTTGTGGCTTCTAAGTCATACAGTTCATTTCCAAGAATTTATGGCGGAGTTAATTGTTGGAATGGGGAATCCTTCTTTTCTTGTTGTCACTGCATAACTTTGATATCTTGTTTCCTTTGGTTTTATGCAACGAACCTTTGTGGTTCCTTCTCCCTATAGTGAAATTTGATTCTTGAGGCTTCCCCATTTGTAAGTGGCCTTGGCGAAAAAAACTAGTTCAGTGCAGATCCTTTGAACTGAAGTGCAAAAACTGTATTATACTATGCCATGGCCTCTGAATATCATGTAAAATCTTGGGATTTTAGTGCTTGGCGTGCTACTTCATTGGATAAAGATTTTTTTCATGCTGGTTTAACAAAGACCCTGTCAGGACTTGCCAAAAATATACAAAAAACACGATGATCCTGTTAGGGAACCGCCACTTTCTTGAATTTCCATACAAAAATTAGCGTCATATAATCTTGAGCTTCGGTTACTACTCCTTTTAAGAAATATTTTGCAACATCTAGTTTATCCCAGTATTCAATATGATTTGTTCAAATAAAAAGGGATTTTGAAATTTGATTCTTGAACCATTCAATATCACCCTGTTTTCTAAAAAGATTGTTGATAGGATGGAAGAAAAAGAGATATCATGCTGGATAGAACGCAGATATCTCAAAATTTGATTCTTTCTCACATGAAGCTGGATTTTCGAAAAGAATACTGACTGGTAGTTGCATCTGCTCTCCTCCCATTCTAAAATTTTCATTGCGATGTGCTTCTGGTGAATTGTTGTTTAAAGCTTGGATCTTTGTGGAAAAAAAACGTGGGGGGGACTGGAAAAAATAATAATCAGAGAGTACAGTGCTCTGAGGAGAGCTACATGGATTCAACATCTTTTTTTAGTTTTATTTTTAATTTTTAATTTAATTTAATATTGGTTGATAAAAAAACATATGATTAATTGACTGGTTAATCCCAAATCACCTAAGCGTATCCTTTTCTGTGACACGTGGGACCCATCAAAACTGGAGCCATAACCCATCAAACGATTGAGGAGCGCCCATAGATATCTGTCTATATATATACGGTGGCAGATCTTGAAGGGACAGGTGACCAGTTTGAATAACATTACACTTTGGTCCTTGTGCTGTTAAGAGTTTACAATTTTATTTTTATATTGAGTAAATTTATTTAATCAGTTGTCTTCATATAAAAGAATAGCATAATCTTACATTGATCCTTGATTTTTAATAATATAATTCATGTGTTTTTATGGGGTGAAATCATAGTTTTGAAATCGGCCCGGCCCGGCGGGTCGACTTGGGACCCGAGGCTGGAACCGGGCGGGGTTGATGAAAAAATAGAAAAAATCATGACCCGGTGTGACCCGACAGGTTGACCTGGTAACCCGGTTGCAACCCGTTGACTTTTGTTTTTTTTCTAAAACGACACCGTTTTGAATTTTTTTTAAATAGAAATTGACCCGGCCGACCTGATCAAAACCCGGTGACTCAATCAAAACTTGAAATCTAAATCTTGAACCGGGCCGGCCACCAGACCAGATTTAAAAACTATGGGTGAAATCTCTTAAATTACTCGACAAGTTAATATATATTTATATAGGTAACACCTTTATATACGTGTCTCTCGAAAGTATAACTCATCACTAAATATGTGTGTACACGACTATACATATACATGTATTCCTCAAAAGTTTGCACAAGTTATTTAATCAACTTTAAAGTTAAAATTATATTCTTGGCTAACTCTAGATTATTTTTTTAACACTTTAAAGAATATATTAAAATTAAAAAAATAATCTTTTAAATTTATAACTCATTAAATTCTAAATTTAAACTATATCAAGATTAATTTTAAAATTAAAATTAATTTTGAAACACAATAACTTTGTTGCAACCAACAATTATATTTAAAAAGAAATACAATGAACGAAATAATTGGTTAATAACCATTCAAGTATATTAACGTAGGGAATTCGCTACGAAGTTTATCTTCATTATCATCATTCTTATTCTCATCCAACTAAACTAAACAATTTGAATTCTATTTCTGTTGTTTTATGCATAAAACGACGGCGACGGCGACGGCGACAGCATATCAATCTATCCATCCATTAGTATATTCGATCAAGAGTACATATTTTATATAACAAAACCGTGGCCGTCTTAAGGAAATATCTGATTAAAAATCATGAAGATTTTAGAAAGATAATTCAAGACAAGAACGCCCTGTTACAATTCTATGGATCTACGGATAGAATAACTTAGCGTTTTCTTGTCATTTTGTTTTTTCTTATGACAAGGACTGTTGTAAAGGAACCTACCTCCTACCTACCTAGCTAGGTCCATCTCATCCAACGCAGAAGAAACTACACGTAGGTTTTGCGTGAGAATGGTGACAGATCCTCCGCGTAAACCAGCATGCGAACACATTGCGACATCAGATCGACATTCTAAGTTCTAACTATAGCCGCCCTTTTCTACCCACAGAAAGAAGAAAGTGGAATAATAAAAAACGCATTCCTCTTTCTTCTTCTCTCATATTCTATAAATTGGACCCCATTTTTGGAGTCACACCAAAAACCTTTTCAGTCTGACCATTTCCTTTTCGTTCATTAACTTCCATCTGTAACCATGTCTCCTCCTCCTCATCACCACGGTGGTGCACCACCAAAACCAAACCGGAAGTTTATTTTTCTTGTCCTGAAAGCCATAGTAATGATCGCAATAACCATCCTTTTTTTCGTACTCCTTGGTGTTGCCGCCATCCTCCTCCTCATTCCCACCGCCGCACTCCACCGCCACTCGACTCCATCCTCCAATCCCCCAAAGGGGTTGCCTCTCAAAGACTTAAAGAAGCTCCCGAGATTCAGATTCTCGACTAAGACGACACCTGAAACGGCTGCTGATCAAAGTTCATGTGTGGTTTGTCTTGAAGATATAAAGCAAGGGCAGTGGTGTAGAAACCTTGTTGGCTGTGGTCATGTCTTGCATATGAAATGTGTGGATAGTTGGCTTGTTAAGGTTTCTGCGTGTCCTATTTGCAGGACAAGAGTTGAATTTGATCAAGGCGTAAAAGATAGGCCATCGTGGGACTTTGTTTGGAAAAATGAATTGAATATTGGTAGAATTTTCTCTTTCTTTTTCTAATTGACAACACTCCGGATTCGCTCCGCCTTACAGCCTTGCTTCCCATTGTAATTGCCATAAGTTCTTGTTAAATCTTGAGTCTTTTTTTTTTTTGTATGTACGTTAATCGAATTTTTGGTTAATAAATAAACCAACAGTACCAACTATCAAATCCATTTATTTGATTATGAATTGCAGCATGCTTGTCTTGGTCGATAATTCTCTTCATGGTATATGCTCTGTTTTGAATATGATATCTGATTTCGTTGTTGGATTCTTGATTATAATTCAAATGCGACTAGTTTGATTGGTCAGAAATGAATTTAGACACGATTTCTGATTCTAAGAGGTCAGAGCTCGATTATTTTCCTTTGAATTGTCTTTGGCGACCACATGAAAGGTTGATGCTTGATGAATTTGTTGACCAGACTTATACATTATTAGGAAGAAATTATTTTTTTTCCAAATGGATTTACTTATTCATAATCAAAATGAATTTAGTGCCTGATTGAAAGGCATACAGTACGAATTCTGCAAATTGATGAGGATAAGCTAAATTTTATTTCCCAGTATATGAAATGTTTACTCATGAATACTTGTTTTTTTTACTCAATCTACTGGATAGAAAGCTTTTATGTCCAAATTTGTTTCTTACTCAAATGCAGCTGGATTTTCAAAAAGAACAGGGTGGGCTGGTGGGTGATTTAAGCAGAGTGTTCTGCAACGTGCCTGTTGACTAATAGTTGCGTCTGCTCTCCTCCTTTTTTTTTTTTTATTAATTAGCGTGGGTATCCGGGATAGCTTGCACGAACTTCGACTAATTCTATAGGCCCTAAAGTTAATGACCATGTAAGCCTCTAGTGACCATCATATTAGCAATCGTAGAGCTCAAACCTGAGATTACAGGGAAAACAAATCTCTTGATTTCAGGCTCTTACTACTTAGCCACTTCCTGTATGGTTGCTCTCCTCCCACTCTTGATAGGCAATGTGGTGTAATAGTTGTCAAATCTTCGTTGCGATATGCTTGCGGTGAATTGTTGTCTAAGCTTGGAACTTTTTGGATCGCTTGGTTATTCAACCCTCTAGAATCCTGTTGCCTGTCAATGAATTCTTCAGAATTAGTGCTAATGCCACTTGTAATTTTCATGGATGGTGAATCATGTTGATGCTATGCCCGGTAGATAAAAGTTTTGCTGGGAGAAGGGTATACAATATATTTGATCAAAAATCTTACTTCTGGAAGGGTGACAGTAGAAAAGAATGCAAAGAACAGCAGCCAGTTGCATTATTTTTCTATTTTTCTCAGGCTTCATTGGATTCTCAAGGTGTTAAGCTGTTTCCCATTTTCTTATCTTCAATTATAGTATTTAAAATCTAGCATGTAGCTGAGTTCATTTAAAGAAGGAACCTTTTTGTCTTGATGTCACTGCATAGCTTGGAGATTGTGTTCCCTTCGATTTCTTAACCAATAATTTACCCTCTTTGCGCCTACTTCTTACCACCGATTGTATTTGATTCTTTAAGAATCTCTTTTTTGAAGTGTATTTTGGAGAGAAAAACTGCTTTGTGTGCTGATTGTTTGAATTAAAACGTAAAGAACAGTATTTGGGAATGCTTGTTCTGCTCTCATGATGTGCTATCTTCATAGGACGCAATGACACTTGACTATTTTTCCACTTCATGATTTAACAACTGATCGTATTGGACAGCAGCATGTTTCTTGATCTAGATAGCTACAGGAATTCACTTCATGTTCTCTTGAACCACAATTCGATTTTTTTTTTCAAAGATGGTTCCTGGATTTATTATAATGAAAAAATTTCGATTCTTGACCTGTTGAACTTGTTAAACTATCATATCATTTCAATCCTTATGCTGGCGGGGTCGGTTTGAGTGGGGACTATTCTGAGTTTCTGACCTGTATCCATTGACTGTTATCAGGCCTCCCGACAGATCATGCACGAAGACTTGGTCCTTCCTGCATTGGCTCACTGGAATGGCGGATTCAGGCTTATCTTTATGAACCTCCTTCCACGCTCATTTTAAGCTGCCTTTTCACATCACCCGCGAGAGGCTGTGTATTTAGTTGTTGCACAGCATTTGTGGACTTTACTTTGCCTAGGGTTGAACTCTCATTGTCCTCTACGCAATTGAGTTCCAACTATGATGGATCAAGAACCTACCATCAGTAGGGGAGCGACTATAAATCATTGTTCCGGCAAGTTTCTAATTTCACGAACTCTTCGCACACTTTATGGATTTCCGCTTGATCATCCACAAGAAATCATGACTAGGAATTGTCAGCTCTAGCCAACCAAATCGACTCATGAGCTGGAGTTATGTTTTATGTGTATTAATCACGTCATAGGTCAAGTTCTAGGCCTTTGGATTGGAGCTAAAATATTAAGAATCATCACCCAGCTCTCAGTAATGCAGGGAGCAATCTTCTTCTCAGAAGTATTGAATTTGAGATTACTGGTATTCACTGGGATTTACTTTCAATAATTCTTGAAGGATGATGGAAATGGCTTCCCAGTTTGTTATCGGTGTTATCAAGGGGACAAAGAATGATTAGAGGGAAATTGAGCAGCGTTTCATAGCCCTCTTAGGAGACCATTGAATGAAATGAATGGAAATGCAGTAGGGGAAGGCATTAGAAGCAGAGGTGATGATTTTGAAGTCAAGGCCATGAAAGAGCTTTTAGGAAGTTTGGAGGTTTTCTAGATGTTATTGAGAGAACACCAACTGCAGCTGGCCGTTTTACTTTTCTTTGCTTGCTTGGTTTCTTCAATGAGCGTTGAACATTCAATGAACAAGGCAAGCACCCTTCCTTGTGCTCGGACCGGAGCCAGGATTTCCTCGTTGCACGGCCGGGTTGCTGAGACCACTACAAAAGTCAACTAGTTAAAAATATTGTGAACTTATTTTATTCGGATGGTCTCTCTAATAAAAATTAAAAAAAATTAATTCAATCCAGCTTAATTTATAAAGCCCATGATTTAAAATTTAAAATCAAAATAACCTTATAAAAAAAAAGTAAAAAAAAATTATGAAACTCAATTCTCAATCAACCTAATATTGAATAATTAAATTAAAAAAAATAGTTTTAAAAAATAACTTGAAAAACCAAAGTCAACTTGGGCTAATCTTTGAAACTTATGACCCAGATCATAAGCCCAAGATCAAACCAATAAAAGACAAACCTGAAAAAATCACGAATTAAAATTCTCAATAAACCAAACGCTGATGGATGAAATTGACAAAAAAATCAATTTAAAAATGATGCAAAACAAAACAAATAATAATCAAAAGAATGAGAATGAATTTGACATAAAAATAAAATGAAACCAAATGTTAAATGATGAAATTGAAAAAAAATCAATTAAGAAAGTGATAAAATAAAATAAATAACAATCAAAAGAATGAATACTTAATTTGATATAAAAATTATATAAAATTAAATGCCGATGGATGAAATTAAAAATATTAAAAAAAAGATTAAAAAAAATAATGGTTAAAAAAATGAAGATTTAATTTGATACAAAAACAAAATGACAAGATATTTTTCAACTTTGATAGGCCAATGTGAATCTTAGAAGGAGGAGATAGAAAAGAGAGAGGAGAATAAAAAAAAAAGATCGTTAGAGCTATATTGTCAAGTCTTCATCGACACATGTCGAACCATAGGGAAGAATTGAAGTGTTCCAAAAAAATGACTCATCTATAATATTTGTATTATTTAACCTGACCCAATCCATCAAATTCAGAAGGTAAAAACCCGGTCCGAGAAAAATAAAAATAAAAATAAATGTATGAGGATGAAATTGAAGAAAAGAAAAGTAGTAACACATTAATTAATTAAGAATGAGGGGATGAGGGCAAAATAGGAAAAAAAATTAATTTAATGGGGTCAGCGTGTAAAATCAGAATATCTAGGCTATATAAATGCCTAACTTTCTTGTCTTGGCCGGCGGTTTTCAAGCTAAAGAGGGGGGAGGGATTCTTAAATTTTCTTTCAAATTCTTGCCAAATTCACTAAAAAAAAAAGAGAAATTAAGTGTAATTAGGGAAGTTCAGATATCTTTAGGGTTCACAAGGGGGTAATTAAAGGTTATAGAGTTATTTTGAAGAGAGAGAAAAAAGATCAAAAGCTAGGTTTTAGGAAGAAAGAGAAGAGAACTTAGAGTTTTCTTTCATTCCATCCTTGAAACATCTTTTTATTAAGGTGAGGCTATGAAGTTAGATTAGCAGCAGGGAACCACATCACGCACATAAGCGTCAAGAAAGTGTTCAACACCTTGAAATAATCTATCAATCTATTTTAATAATTCGTAGAATCAATTTTCTTTTATTGTAATTTTAGTGTAAAATTATGAGATAAAAAGGTAAAATAATACCCTGTCGAATGGACCTATCGAAAGACTATTTCCTAAATAATAGAAATAACACTCTGTCGAATGGGCGAGTTGAGAGATTATTTCTTGGTTAATAAAACTAATGCTCTGTCAAATTAGAATCTTATTGGTTTAACCACTTGTGCCGACATGAGGGGTTGGACTTACAAGTTTTGAGAATGAGCCAAAATATTTATGGGTTTAGAAAAATACTTTTTTTGGGAAAATGAGTGCCTATGATTTTTGTATAAGAGGAAGAATTATGTAACAATTATCTTCATTGTCATCGTTTAGACTGATAATAGAATCTAAGGATGATAAAGATGGAGAGGATTCATTGTCTTTGATACTTTATAGAAGTTATTTCATGATTTTAAAATACTCTTCTTCAGATTTTGTTGAGACAAGAAGAGTAAAAGCATGAGATCTTTGGGCTATAAATTTGGATTGAAGATTTAGCTCTATAATTTGGGCCTTTTGGTGTTGTTGAAGCCATTTGAATGCAGTAGGTTTTGAACTTTTGCTTTCTGTTGTAAAGGAGTTTCACCATTTTACTTTGTATCTCTAATAAGGATGGGATACCCATGCTAGGTATTATAGTTAAAATATCATGAACAGA
The DNA here is from genome assembly GCF_000002775.5 of Populus trichocarpa. Taxonomy (NCBI): domain Eukaryota; kingdom Viridiplantae; phylum Streptophyta; class Magnoliopsida; order Malpighiales; family Salicaceae; genus Populus; species Populus trichocarpa. The sequence goes on along the minus strand of NC_037302.2, from coordinate 11,870,715 downwards.
CCCAAGAGACAAAAAATTTGGAACAAAACATAAGAATTAGTGGAAATTTCTTCTTATTTTTTGAAGGTTTAAAATTCTATTTGAAGTAAATGTAGCTATTTTCAATTAAAAGGTAAGGTTTTAAGAAAACAATTTGGTAAGTTTGAAGTCTTGATAGAATTATTAAAATAGAATAGCTAATAATGACTACCTTTATTATTTTGAAGGAAAAGGGCATTGAACAATGCTTGTTGATAATCCCAGTATAAATAAAAACGGGTAATTGAATCACAAGGTTTGACATGGTAGCTGATCGAAAAATTAAATTGTTTAGTGAAGGGGCTGTTTTCAATAAGAAGAATTAAAGATATTTTGGATAATGCATGTGGAGTAGGCTTATTGGGAATGACTTTATTGTAGTTTGAATTTGACAGATCCTGTTATTTCAAGTATTGTCATGTAATAAGATTTAGATTTGGATAAATCTCAGGGTTTGAAATACCAATTTGGTTGGAAGATTTTTATGGTTGTAATAAAAGGATCAGGATGGAAAAATCCATTTTCTATAGTTAAAACATTTTGATAATTTGGTTTTTGAATATAATCAAATTTTTCTCTTAAAACCTTTTGAGATGGTTCAAATGAAAGATTTGAAATTAAAAGAAAGCGAGGTGGTTTTTAGAGGAAGAGTCTGCTTCGATTTTAAAAATTGGTTTGGAGGATTTACCTGTTTGGAAAGATTTATCTTCTTAGGAGGATTTATAGTTAATAGCTTGTAAAACCAGAAGTAATTCTGGTGAATTTGATAGGGATTCTATCCAATTTTGTACTTGTAATGAGTGTTTTGCTTCTTCATCTTTGGTTACTGCTTCATATTATGATTTGATCGGTTTTGTAGAGGGAATTACTGATGCAAGTAGTTTTGTAGGATTTTGAGATTTTAAAGACTCCGTCTTTATTTGTGGGTCCTTGCCTTTGTCTCTGGATTTGGATTTGGGAGGCATCAAAACCTGTTTTGGAGGAATTCTCTGGTTAGGAAATCAGGAATAAAATTTGTATATCCTTTTATATATTTTATATCAAAATAAAAAAAAAATACTTAATATAACTTACCGTCGAGCAAAAATCAATTTTGAAGCAATATTTTGAACATCTTTTTGTAAAACTTCTTTAGCAGATTTACAATCAATGTATAAAATGAATTTTTTATGTAATAAATCACTTTGAAATTTCATAGTGCATAACATAATAGAAATAATTATTTTTTTATTAGTAGAGTAATTCTTTGGATAATCATTCAAATGTGCAGATGTAAATTGAAGAATTTATTCTTTGTTCTCCTGAACTTGTTTGAGGATACCCACATACCCCAACTCAGAAGCATATATCTCATCTATTTTGGGAGCTAAGGGTTTGGCAATGTGTAGGCAAGAAATCTATTGGGCATGTTTTTTAATTTATCGAATGATTCTAGTATGTTCATCAGATCAAGAAACAAGGTTTTTAAAATCTTATTAAAACTAATGTTTTGATTAAATTAAATAAGATATTAACTTGATCAAAATCATTTAATTTAATTATGATTTTATTAATACATTATTATTTAATAAAATTAATCTAACAATAACTCAATAATTAAAAACCTTGTTCCAAATCACTATCCAAATTAAGTTAGGTAGTTATGGATATATGCTATTTGAAATTTATTTTTTTAAATTTAGTTTTTTATTTAAAATTATTTTTTAAATATTTTTGTATTATTTTGATGTATTGATATATAAAATATTTTAATATATTTTTAAATAAAAAAATATTTAAAAAACAACTACTATTGCAATTATCATAAAAAAAAAAAAAAAAAAAGGTCCGGTCGTTTTCTCTGTTTAAGGAAGGCAGCGTGTCGAATCTTTCTAATAAATACTTGTGATCATCATCATTGACAATGAGCCACCAAACATGGTCACTCTAAGATTTGACTTGTGGTTTAAAAAATCCTTCAATTTCTTCATTCTCAGCAAAAGGGCCCCTTCAAGAATTTGATGTTTCCATTTCTGCCCTTGATAATGCCAACAAATTTCCACATTATAAAACAGAACTGATGCCTGAACTCCGAAATAAATGGTATAAAACACAAGCCCATTTACGTAAATTCAACATCCCATCGCTCTCTCTAATTAGCAACATAAGAACATCATGGTCAAAACGCAGAAGAATAAACCAGACTTTCTTTATAAACAAACAGCCTCGAAAGTTCAAAAAAAAAAATACAAAAAAAATGCCACATCCAACAACAGTCATCAATCCAAAGATTTCTTCAACTCCAGCAATCATATGTTCTTGTTTGATCTTTCAACCCCTCCAGATTTTCTTTATAAACAAACAGATCTTCATTTTCATTTTTGCCCTCCTTGCCCTCCCCCTCTCTCTCCTCTTCTTCTCTCGCTCCCTCGCTTTTCATCCCGTCCAATCTCAAATCCTCCACCTCGAATTCATCGCGGCTCTCTCACCCACCCGTTTCGAAGCCCGCCACGTCTGGAAAGAGTCTCGCGAAACCGCTATCGCCCTCCTCCACTGCAATTTCCTCTACTTCGTGCCCTCTTTCACTCTCTCCCTCCTCGCCGCCGTCTCCTCCGTCGTCTCCGCCGAATCGGGGTATCACAGAAACCCCATTGGCGTAAAGTCCGCTCTTAACGCTGTCAAGTCCACGTGGCGAAGGACGTTAGTTACTTCGATTTTTGTTTATGTCATCCTGTTCTGTTATTCTAGCGTGCCTCGTACTTTATGGTCCTTAACTGGAGGAGGTGTTTTCGGGTCGGGTTTTGTTATTTGGGTTGTCGGGTCGGCTGTTGAGATTTATTTGATGGTGGTTTTGGGGATGAGTTTGGTGGTTTCGGTTTTGGAAGAGAGGTTTGGGTGGGATGCAATATTTATCGGGTCAGATTTGATGGAGGGGAAGCGGGTTTGTGGGTGGGTGTTATCGGGTCTGATGGGTTTGGTTACGGGTTTGATTGGGTGGAAAATGGAGGGGTTGAAGATGGACAGTGAGGATTTGGCGAAGAAAACAAGATGGACGGCCGTGATGTTGTTGAAAGGGTGGGAGGCGGTGGGGTTGGCAGTTTTGTACGGGGCAGTAATGGTCTGGGGTTATGTTGTGGCCACCGTGTTTTACTGTGAGTGCAGAAAACAGCATGTCGTCTGGGAAGTAGAGGGTGGGAGTGTTGATGTTTGATAGTGTTCTCTTGTAGCTTTGTGTTTCAATAATTCTTTTTTCAAGCAAATACGGATATGGTTTGATTCTTCTTCTTCTTCTTCTTCTTCTTCTTCTTGTGTGTGTGTGATGGAAATTCTAAATTATTTTCTTCGATTTTGGAATTCAAAGAGATTGTTTTGCTCATCAAAGAGCTGCTCTGTGTCAACTATTCCCTATCACTGTTTTCGTTGCCTTGACAAGATTTTGAAGATTTAGACGGACATGATCCATTAGACCAGAACCATTTACATCAGACGTCACCTTCGACCCGAGTAAACCAAGCACGGCATGCAACACTTATTTGAAGAGAATAGTTTTTTTTATTCAATTTTTTTAGGGATTTGACTTGTAATAAATTATGTTAATCTTTTGTTGTCATCTGTATTAGCTGAATTTTGACCTCAATGATTTTTTATAATTTTGTTTGAAGGTCTTATTCGATGAGGATCAAAACTTAGTGATTTATAATGGGTAGTTGTTGTCTACTGTTGAATAATCATTGTTTGAAGAGATCATAGAATATAACATGTTTGTATAAGAGGAGATAAAAAGGTTTTTTTTCATGAAAAAAAATATCCAATAATTAATGTGTTGTTTTTATATGTGTTGGGGGAATTCTAGGTATAATTTCAGGATGGAATGAATATTGAAAAAAAAAACATCACTTACAAATGAATGTTTGTGTGCATCACTACTTTAAGTCATAGTTATTAGACTCGGCCCGGAGGTTGACCCGGACAAGGAGTCGGTTCTGGATTTTATGGGTTAACTCGGGTTAACCTGAAAAAATTAAAAAAAATTAAAGTTTTAATATTTTATATGAAAAAATTAAGAAAAAATCCATGTAAATATAGACTATACATATTGTAAATAATGAAGTTTAAAAGAATATTTAAAAAATAAATTTATCACACATTAAAAAGATATTATGTTAAGCTTTTAAGTTAAAGTATTTAAATCAAAAAAGTTTTTTATTCCACATTGAAAAAACATAGTTTTTTTCTTGAGAACATAGAGTATATATACTAATGAGTTTCAAATCCCACATTGAAAAAAGATAACCTTTTCCTTGGGAACATAGAGTATATATATTAATGAGTTTCAAATCTCACATTGAAAAAACATAGTTTTTTTCTTATGAACATAGAGTATATATACTAATGCGTTTCAAATATCACATTAAAAAGATACAATATTATCTTTTTAAGTTGAATTATTTAAACCAAAAGGTTTTTTTATCCCACATTGAAAAAACATAACTTTTTTCTTGAGAACATAAAGTACATATACTAATGAGTTTCAAATCCCACATTTGAAAAAAAAAAACACCGGATCTCGCCCGGGTCACGAGTTGACCCACTGGGTTGACCGGGTCGTTGCACCGACCGGTCTTTTGACAAACCCGGACCGGTCCAGCCCTCGAGTCGACCGGATCCCGGGTCAACCCGCCAAGCTGGGCCAGGTTTAATAACTTTGCTTTAAGGTACAAAACCAAAGAAATTTATATATAAATAACCCACAAATCTAAAGATACATATTACTTACTACTTTAGAGATGTAAAGATAATGGATAAAAGCTCACCACTCAGAATGGAGATACAAAACTTGATAGGGTATCGAAATGTCAAGTTAAAGATTTTTAATTTGGATTTTGCCATAAAGATCCAAATACACGGTCTGAAACATCATTATGGAACAACCCTCCAAGTTTAGAAAAAATCAAAATGACTTAATTGAAAGACCAAAACAAAAAACTTTGACATAAAACTAGACAAATATTAACTAGCATACATTTTTTACTTTTTAGAAACACATACACTTAAAAAACTTAAAAACTAAAACAACCATAACTTGTTGTAGAAAATTTCAATGCATGCATGATTGGATAATCTAAAAATATCATGTTTTAAACTTGAAAAGCACATATGATCTTCATGAGAGTATACGATAACAAATACAAAAAAAAAAGCAATATGCATTCAAAGCTAATAATGATCGAAAAAAGGTTATCTTTAAACCAGGTGATTAGGTTTGGATGCATATGCGAAAGGAGAGGTTTTCTGAACGTAGGAGATATAAGTTGATGTCGAAAGGAGATGGTCCATTCCAGATCCTTGAAACAATTAATGACAATGCCTACAAAGTAGATTTATCAAGTGACTATGGTGTTAGTGCTATTTTTAATATTTCTAATATCTCTTTGTTTAATGTAGATGATGAATCAAGGTCGAACCCTTTCCAAGAGAGATGAGATGATGCAAGCCAAATTACACCAAATGGTCCTTTAGAAGTTCTAATTGGGACAATTACAAGATTGAAGGCAATAAGCTCAAAGATGCATTCAATTGGCTTATTTAGAGTATTTGGGCCAAGGTAAATTTCAAGGAGACTACAACTTCAATAAGTGATTATCAGATCTTAGTCAGCTTAATCTATATACAAGAGGGGTCTGACTCATCTACTTCTTAGGCTTAATTAATTTCATCATGGGCTATCCATAGAGGGAGTGTTCAACAATTATGGAGTTATGTGTTTCCATATGTTTTATGGATTCTAAACTATGGATGGATTCTTTATTATGTGTAGAAATATAGGTGGTTAAGGAAGAATTATTTCCTTGTTTGTTTTGAATCGCAAGGGCGACACCACATCCTATTCAACTAAAGGTTATTTTTAATTAAGAATCTTATTTAATAATTGTTTTTTTTATTTATAGTGTGCAACAACTTATCATTATTTTTTAGAATTATTATTTTTCATGTTTTAGGTCTTATTTGAGATATTTTGAGCTTTAGTTTAATTTCGATTGATTTTATCCCATTAGATCAACCAGGGTTTAGTTTTTTCAAAGTACAAATACTCTTGTAAGATATTATTTTTTAAAAAAAGTTGGATAATATATTATTGCCACATATCTTGTGTGTATTATGAAAGGATTCTCTTATTTTGATTCTTCATTGAACTATTCTAACGTATCGAAGAGATAATCAAACTTTACAACATCTTCTATACTACTCATTCACGTTTCTTTATAGGCGTAAAGTGAGGGTTAAGATTTTATAGTCTTGGTGTCTCGATATAGGCTATTAGTGTGCCAAGCTCAATCACAACATGAATTTAGCTTTTATAGATAAGGTCAATTTGAGTGTGGGTTTCTATATCTTTATATCAATGGGGTTCATGTCATAAGGTAAGTTATATTGCTAGTTGTCTTCCATTCCTAATGATCTATTATGCCTAATTTACCAATGGTCTTCTTATATGGATAATAGTGGATCCACTGCAATGAGTTAAATTCTAAGAGGATGTTCAAGTCTATCCTTTCTAAGATCATGTCATTTTTGTAATTCCTAATTACATGGTGAATTGACATGTCTATCACCATCTAATCCTGATCATAACATATAACTAGTGGTGGTCTATGAAGTCGTGTGAGTGAATAAGTGGATGAATTTATTTTGGGCTTTTTGAACCCAAATCCTAGGAGAGTTTATTGTTATGCTTATTGTTTATACAACAATGATCCATTGATAACGAATGGTTAAGGTTTATTAATCACATGGCACCAGGATCTGTTTGTATTTTATTGATTGTGGTTTTATACCCTAGCCCTAAATACCTAAGAAGTGACTTATTATTAGTTCATCAACTTGGAAGTAAGGTCTAATAGCATTAGGGTGAAAATGAGTTATAACAGTTAAGATCAGTGCACTTGAAGGTTCTGCTAAGTTTAGATATTAAACAAAATAGTATAAAATTTTAAACATAAAATGGCAAAAACTAAAGAAAACAAAAACAAACAATCAAAATAATTTTTAAATAAGTTATAAATTCATTTTTATATAATTTTTTTTCTTTGAAATACTAACTAATGTAATATATAAGACAAACATGCAATTCAAGAGTTAGAAAGTAATGACAATTTTATTGAAATTTCTCTTAAGAATTTATTTTATAAGAATCTCATGAATTGAATTAGTTGATTATGGAAATACAATAAATAAGATATTTAAAAAGTGAAATTGAGATTATATACATAATCATTGAAGATCAATAATAATCATTAAAAAAAATCTACGAAATAGTTATTATAGTAGTTAGGTTGAGATTAGATTAGAATTAAGTCCATGATGCCTAGAAATAACGCAGTGATTGACTTAAGACACTCGATAATCAAGCCAAGATCTATATAAGATTTAGGGGACTTGAGGTCAAGTTCAAAATGGGTTTAAGGTATTTGAAAGTTGATCTAAGACCATATTTTGGCAAACAAGGAGTAGTCTAGGATCGGGTTTAAGTTGGTTTGAGACTACTAGAGGTTGAGACAACGTTAAAGCTAAGGCAGCATGGCTAGGTCCATGACACTTGGGATTGGGCAGAGACTGTTTTTGGTCAAGTTCGAACAATAAACCATTAAATCAAAACCGAGAAAAGGATATGTTTATATCTTTCAACTTTGACTAATATTAGCATCAGTCCCAATAATTCTAATATCCAATTATCACTAAATTTATTTTAAAAAAAAACCCAATCAAGTTTATTTTCAAAAAAACTGAAAAAAAAATTTAAAATTTAAGCAAAAAAAAAGGTGACAAAAAACAAAAATGATAAAAATAATTAAATATTTTCCCTAATTAGTGATATAAAATCACTCAAAATTTATTTTTAACAAAATATATTAAATAAAATGTCTAAAAACGATTCACATGTTTTAAGAAACTTTATCATTAATTTTTTTTTTTTGAAATTGAAATATTTAATAAAAGATCTATGCCATGTTCAATATAATTAAAAAAACATGCATAACACTATACATGACAAGTACTTCTATTATATCAAAACAAAATAGTATAAGTCATAATTAATTATAAAAAAAAATCCAAACTACTTTTCATGAAATCACCAAATTACCCTTGTTTAAATTGTCAAAAATTGCTAACTTTTCATGAAATTGCATAACATTACTTATATCCATATCAAAATAAAATAGTCTAAGCCGTAATTAATTATAGAAAAAAAGCCAAATAACTTTTCATGAAATCACCAAACTACCCTTGTTTATTTTGTCAAAAATTGCTAACTTTCATATGAGAGGAAAAACTCAAATTACCCTTCATATAAAATAATCAAATCACCTTTACCTAAATTGTCAAAAATCACAAGCTTTCATGTGGGAGTTGGAATTTACCACCCTCCTCCAAAAAAGAACCAAAGTTATCCTAGGCAGTAGATCAAGGCATTTATTTTGGCATGTATAGTGTTTAACCATTAATTTCGCATTGAATTTTGTAACACAATCATGGCTAAATTCTTTGCTTCATAACCACCCTCTCTCTCTCTCTCATTCATCTTTGCTTCTTTAATAAGTCTTATGTTGATCTCGTATAAACTCATGACAATTAAATTTATAAACTCATTAACATGATGTATTATTAATTATACATGTTAATAAATTCATTAATGACTCCATGCTGGTTGGCTCACCCAATAATTTCTCAAGATATATCTTCTTGTTTTAGAGCATAGTTATAAGAAAGACTTCCCACAAAAACAATATGGGAATAAAAAATCTCACGTATTGAAAGAATTGATCTCATAAATAAATTTCATAAATGCAAAAGACTTTAGAATATAAATCTGTAAGAATATTTTAATAGAATAAAATTACCCCATACATTTGCAAGTCAAAATATAGTTTACAATCAATGAACTTATATTTTAAAAGCATATCTCTTCCTTTCCATGGATCTCGAATTCAGTGAACTAGGATGGCTCACCTTATAAAATCCTCATCTACGTATACTACCATTAATCGTCACTCAAATAAATGCCATCTGTTAGATACTGTATCTTGCTCTACCTAGTCTCTGTGCAACTATACTTATGGCTATGCATCCAGTTCGCTGACTAAAGGTGTCCTTGCCAAGGAAAACCATTACTCTTAGTTCTAGCTCAAAAGGACAACGTGTTTCTGTCCCAGACATTGTTTTTGGTTGTGGACACAACAACACGGGATTTAATGAGCATGAAATGGGCTCGGTTGGACGAGGAGGTAGGCCTTCGTCACTTACCTCTCGAATTGGATCTTATTCAGGGAACATAAAGTTCACTCACTGCTTGGTTCCATTCCATAGCACTCTGAATATTTCAAGCAAGATGTATTCCGGTGATGGAAGTGAGATTATCGGTAAGGGTGTGGTGTCAACTCCTTTGGTTCGAAAAAAAAACCGGGCCTATTATTATGTCGCTTTGGAAGGAATAAGTGTTAGAGGGAAGTTCTTGACTTATAGCTCATCGGGCACAATTTCTAAAGGTAATGTATTCAGTGACACAGCCACACCGCCAACAATATTACCTAAAGATTTCTACAATCGGTTGGAACAAGAAGTGAAGAACTCAATTCCGGTGACACCGTATCGAGATTCACAGCTAAGGACACAACTTTGTTATAGAGGCAATACTACTACTATTAATGCCCCCTATATTAACAGTCCATTTTGAAGGAGGAGCTCGAGTGCCAACTACCACCTTTATTTCACCGAAGCAAGATGTGTTTTGTTTTGCAATGACTATAACAGATGCCTTTATGCCCGTGGCCTGCTTTGCTCGTGGCTTGGGGAGCTTTCTTCTCTTCAGACCAAGAACATCGTATGCGATGTCAGAGAGCATGCTCGCTGGTGGTATATTTGGTAACTTTGCTCAAAGCAATTTTAGGATTGGCTTTGACCTGGATAGATAGACTGTATCCTTCAAGCAAGTGGATTGCACGAAAGAGTAGCATTTTATTTGATATCATTTTAAGAGCCTATTTGCCCCTGTTTGTGTCTTCTATGTTGTGTTATTTTATGTCTGTTGTGTTGTCCTATGAGTTAAACATTTCAAATTATTTGGTAATAAATTGTTGTGTTGCATTGTTAGTGTTGTGAACATTTATTCTAGAAATTTTAGAAATAAATGCTGTGAAAATATATATGCAGTAGAGAATGAAAATTGTGAACCTTTATTCTGAAGGTCTTATGGTATATTTATAGCTCATGAGTCATGTCCTTTTGTAAAGAAAAGAGCCTGCAGCATAAATACATTAATAACATTTAATGAGGGATAAATATTTCTTACATCTATATTAATGTTTGATGGGAATATGGTGGATTTTTGGAGGACTTTTATACACCAAAAAAGATGTAAGACGATTATAGTTTAAGATATCAAACGTAGTTAAACTCATTGAAGCTGAGTTCTTCCCCAAGGTTAGACCCAAGAGAGGATAATCATTCTTTTAGACATGCGAAGGAAGGATGGTTGTTGTCTTGGACTTTGCTAATTGCTAAGTCCATGTGCCTTGGATCTAGCATGTTTACAAGACCCCCGTTGTTTTGGACTTAGTGGAATGTCAAGTCCAAATATCTTTATCAGATCCATGTTACCTTGGACTTGGCTGATTGTCAAGTTCATCTATTTTGGACTTGGCGGAATGTCAAGTCCAAGTGCCTTGGGTCTAGCATATTTGTCAGACCTGCGTTACCTTAAACTTGGCTGACTGCCAAGTCTAAGTGCCTTTGGTTTGGCTTATTGTCAAGTCCATATGTTTTAGACTTTGAGGAATGTCAAGTCCAAGTGTCTTGAGTCTGGCATGTTTGCCAAACCCGCATTACCTTGGACTTGGCTGACTGTCAAGTCCAAGTGCCTTGGATCTGGCCTGTTTGCCATACGCGCATTACCTTGGACTTGGCTGACTATCCAACTAAGTGCCTTGGGTCTGGCATGTTTGTCAGACACACGTTACCTTAAACTTGGCTGACTACCAAATTCAAGTTTCGGGCTTAATGCACTACCAATCCCATAAAGCATATGGGTGTGGCTGGCGCCAGACTTCGCGTGCCCGAGGCATGGCACCCTACCAAGCCCCCGAGTGGCTGGGGTAAGCACACTGTCAAACCCCTACTTGAGGCATGCTCATTCCCTTGAGCGTGTCTAATAAAGAAAGGTTATGAGGGTTTTTTAAGCTTGTTAAAAATAGATTTATCAAAAAAACTATTCTTGTTGGATGATCATGATACTTTTTTAAGATCCATACAAGCTCATATCTAATATACTTAAAATAAAATAATTGAGAGTAATTAGTTTTAAAAAAAATTAAGTTAGTAACTTTATAATTTAATATTAGTTAATTATTGTACTCAAAATAAAACAAAAATAATTGAATTTAGTTAAGTTTATAATATTTAAGATTATTTTTTTAATTTTAAATAAAATAAAAATTCTTTCATCTTTAATAGCATAAATTCATTTTATTTTTCAAAGTGGAAGCTAACATGCCTTTAAACTGCTTTTCTATCAGTTTTTTTTATGAACCTTCTATTTTGCTAGCTCTTCTTAATGGAGTTGCACTTAATTTTCTTTTTCCATTCAAGAAATCTTAAAAAGAAATCGACCATTTATTGAAAAATAAAGTAGCAAGAATATCATTATTGAATGGAAGAATATAATTGAAGTCGATTTCATCTTAAAAAGAAAGAGAGATTATTTCGCTAACATAATTGCCATCTAAAATCATGAATTAATCAATAAGTTTTTTAAAAATTAGTAATTTTATCTAAATCATTAATTTAGAAGATGATATTTTGAATGTAAATCTTTTAGCATTTAATAGCACAATTATATTCATGAATTATAACCATGGTTAAGAGCATGGCCTTAACATTATAACCATACCTTTTTGTATCTATCTTCTCACTCACTTATAGGTGTTGGAATAACCTCTCCATTCAAGTCAATCATAGTGGGTCTAATAGAACCTTTCTCCATAATATCACATAACTCAATCAATATAAATTGACTCAAGAAAAGTTTGCATTCTAGTTATCTAATGCGTAAAAAAAATTTCTTCAAAGAAAGGAACCTTAGTTAAACTCTGGTATCAATTAAAAGACTAGAATATCCTAACAAATGGGTGAATTAGGGCTAAATTAAACTTTAAAAACTTTAATAAATCACCATAATATTTTTTAGCAACAACAATACACAATTAATCAATCCACTAGTACAATGAAATAGCTAGTAAGAAAGAGAGAGACACTAATTTTTATAGTGGTTTGAATAACGGTCTACTCCACTCCTTGAACCTCTGTTCAAGTATTTACTATCAAATAACAATCTTTTTAATAGGTGAGATCGTATCGATTACGCTAATATTTTTTTGTGATCAAGATTATAAAACCTTACATAATCTATTTTCAAAAATCAAGATTTAAGCTCCACGTCTAACAAATTAATTTTGAAGGTTAAAATCAAGGGAAAAAAAAGTTAAATTTATGAGACCAGTGTATAACCTGATAAAAAAATAAAAATAAAAATAAAAAAGCATAATTCACAAAACAACTTAATTATATTAAATGATGAAATTGAAAAAAAAAACTAAATAAACAAAAAAAAAGATTGAGTGAACAATGAAATTAAAAGAAAAATATATTAATAAAAAAAACTCAAAATACTATTTACATAAATAATATTTTATGAGTATATCTACAATAATTTAGCTATATTTTTGGTGTTTTGTTAACGCGTGGAGTCCTCTCGATTTTAAAGGTTTTTAAGCATTTAGGCCCTTAAACAGTAGCAAGTTGCTCTGTAGATGGCTCCTAGCCAATTGCTACGACTGCGAGACTCTTCCGGACTCGGGATGGTCCCAGATGAAACGAGGTAGTTCCAGCACGAAAGAAGTCCATAGAAAGAGGAACTAAGATTGCCATAATAACGATGAGCCATCTGTGATTTTGTGGAGATTTTTCATAATTATGGCTTAACGATGGTGGTCCATTTCTCTTTAAGCTTAGAGCCCAAGGCCCTATGTTTCTAGGCTTTCACTGCCGCTCCTTGTAAATTTCCTTGTATTAAAGCGCATGCAGAGTTTTGCAAGCAAAGGCTAGCTAGGAGAGTGGAATCAAACCCTAAGTTTCCATCTCCTCCATCCATGCAGCTTTATGATGGACATTAGATTTCCCAACTTGTGCTAGTGTTCCACCAACATTCAACAACATGATGGTGCTGATGCTAAATGGTCACGACACCAAGATTTTGAGCTTTCAAGCAACTGCAGGCCTCTTTTATTTATTTATTTTGAGTAAATTGCAAGGCTAGCAGCTGATGTATTATTAGAGGCTGTGTAAGATATTTAGCACTTGTATAGAGTGAATATTAGGGGTTACGCAATCAAGATTCAATGGCCACTTCGCAATACCAAAGTCTATAAAGGTATATCCAATGCGTGCTGCGTTTAGTTTACATAATGGGCAAAGCACAAGTCCAGTTTCAATGTTCCAAATGAACTTGTTGAAGTTTTTGTTCATTACATAATCATAAAAATCGATGTTGGAGCTATGTTTGTTTTGTGTTTTAAAAACGTTTTTGAAAAAAAAAATTTATTTTTTTCTTTGTTTTAAATTAATTTTTTATATATATTATTTTGATGTTTTTTCAAAAAAAAAACACTTTGAAATAAAATCACTATCATATTACAAAATCTAAATCATAAGTCTTGCCTTGGCGTTCAATAGTCTTCATTTTTCTTGAAAATTTGTATCCTTAAGGAATTGACTTGCCTCGCAATATTTTGCTGATATGACCAGGCATGAAATTTCCATTCATATAACTTGTGATTGTGGTTTCTCCAAACCTAAACGAAGTAAATGCAAACTAACTTCCTATGGAGGTCTTTAATTATTAAAAAAAAAAAACCAGTGATAAGAAGTGGTTCAACCCTAAAATATATTGATAAGAACAGGAGCTCTCAACTTTCAACTGCCTGTTTTGATAGTTTTAGCATAAATGGCAGGATTAAAAGAATAAGTCATAGATGTTGGTGATGAACATTCAAGTATCCAACTGCCAATCTAGATATAGGATCGGTACCAAACTGGGAGGAATTGATACCCTAATCCAAACCCTAAAGTTAATTGAGAGCTCCTATTAGCCACATCTACTAACTTAGGTCCAGCTATAAAACAAGCTCAAAGGCACATGTTGAGAGATGATAAAAAGGGATCTGATCTTGGTAGAGAACAGGAAACAAGAAATAATGGCTATTCATTCTCTCATGGTAACCAGCAACATTTTACAACGACCTTTCTCCTTGGTTAACCTAGATTTTAACCAAAGTAAAACTTGATTATTCCTCCTCCTGTTGGGTTCAGAAAATAGAAAATCAATATAAAAAAAGACTGAAATCGAAGCTGCAGGTGACCAAATGGGAACAGCTTCCTAGGAAGGAGCCTTGTTCAATCAACATTCAACAATCAACAAATACACGGGTAGGAGTAGACAGATACTATCATCATAAGCTGTATAAGGACTTGGAAATTTCGTGTCAATGGTTAGACCAATGAGTAAAGTTGAGACCCACATTTATATTTTTATGGTAAAAGAGACCCACATCTTTTTTGCGAACTTGGCTAATGACAGCAACTCCATCCATTCAAATTTAAGCAGCCGAGCCTTCCCCTTATCCAATCTTCGGCCAAATCCTGGTGGGGCTCATGTCAATTCAACTCTTCATATATATGCACCCGAAAAAGGAGACTTGCCTTGGTATATCTAATGGAGGACTAGCACCCAACCGTGCCTAATCACAAGTCATGTCGAATGTGGCATCTAACCATTGGTTTTGCAGATTGACCAAAAGTTCTCAGTACTATAATCCCTGCTCAATACGTGAAGGATCAAGGAAGGAATAACTTTTGGAAGTTTGTTCGGCAATTGCGTGTGGTTTTGGATTCAAAGAACATTCAACGTTTCATCGAGCCGAGAGAATTCTCGAGTTCACATGGATTTCGAAAGGAAAATCAGATCGATGGGAGACAACTTGGACTAAGCTGGCCTTAGGGTTCCACCAGAAACATTTCCCACTCCGTACTTCGGCCATCCATTAGGATTTAGGCACATATCCATGTGATTAATCTATACCAAAAAGTGAGCAAGCAAATATGGTAGATATCGCTTATTACAAATCAATATATCTGTCTCCCCTGCACATGCCATGTTTTCGAAACCCATAATTACGGTGACATGTTAACCAACATTTATTGCTATGGATGTGGATTTTATGTTGCGCTTAATGGAGATGAATATTTTAATATTGTTCGATTTTATTCGATCAGTTTTTATATGTTTTAATAGATGGCAAAGAAGAAATATGGGTGTTTTTACTCTCTTTTTTTTAGCAAATATAAGTTTTATAGAACAAACATGTTTTTTTAATCTTATTTTTAACTAAGTTTGCTTTATAAATAACAAAAATTCTTTTTTAATGTATGATTATTATTGCACTATTATATATATTGCAAATCCTATAAAAATCAATTTATGCTTCTAAATATATTTCAGATTTGAGTTTTAATCTATAATTATTGTTACTTGATAAATAATTATTAATTATTAATTATATATGATTAGTGTCTTTAAGAACTAGGTTCTTTCAGTTTAAGTTGGGCAGCTGATGTATTCCTTATAAAGTGTATATTGTAAGTGATGAGCAAATAATAAATAAGAAAATCAATACTATATACATGATTTCTAATCTTTTTAAACATAAAAAAAAAATTATAATTAAATCAGGTACGTACCTGTTGGATATTAAGAGCTCATTTGTTATTGTGATAACAGTTGTTTTTTAAAGTGTTTCGATATAAAAAAATTTATTTTTGATATCAACACGTTAAAATAATATAAAAATAAAAATAAAAATTTAAAATAAATTAAATAAAATTAATTTTTTTAAAATTACTATGAGAAGAAGTCATCCCAGTCCAAATCATTGTATGTCTGCTGGATAATTGAGGTTGCTGACAGCAGTTACGAATTATGGTCATCCTATAGGTGTCTCTTTGAAGTTTGTGATCCATAACGATGTCGGTCCAAAGTTAAATGCCATATCGTAATGGAGTCTAATAAGAAAAACATCACATCCTCAAAAGTGTGGTGTAAACTTGGAGAATTGCTCTTCCTATTTGGCCTAGCTAGGATTTGCTCTCACTAATGTCAAACATCTCAGTTTTTCTTCTTAGATCACTTATTGTGGTCTCCAATTTCAATTCACAGTTTTGGATCGTACTCCCTTGAATTTAATTTGGTTGGATTTTTCTAAAATTTTATTTTTCTTTATTGGATATTGAGGGTGATGACATAACTCTTAAAAAAACAAAAAAACAACCTTGTATTAGTAAAGATTCATCTATATTTATTTTTTATATTTTGTTCATCAATTAATCTATTGGGTTTTTGGGGTCGGGTGGTTCTATTTAGGGCATAATAATCAAATAAATTATAGTTACAAAGTTTTGAATATAATTCATTAAAAAAAACTATATATTAGATGCTTGTAAATTTACATATATAATCCTTACTTGTACACATAATTACGACGGAAACAAACCTAATTTAATGCAATCGTTTTTCTTCATCTTAATGACCATGCATTTAAAGTCTTAAAGAAGGAGAAAAGTCGATGTATCCAATCTTGCAATTAAGGAACAAAACTTTCTTGTAATTAGACTGATGTCTAGACTAGAATCTATATAGTTAAAGCTCTGTCCACCCTAATAAGATTTTTTCTATTTATTATATATATATATATATATATATATATATATATATATATATATATATATATATTCTTGATTTTATCAAAAAAAAAAAAAAATTATCTTTTTAAAAAACTATAAAAATTAACTCGAATTGACGACCCACTCTATTGATGATCTAATTAAAATATAGTTCAATCCGAATTTCATAAGCATGGTTAGTATAGGTCTATATCATATAAAATATTCTCCTTACAGATGACCCCTCAATAAAGCCGTCATTTGTTTTTTTTTTTTTAGAAAAAAAAAACGATATGCCTTGTCGGCTGTCTTAATTATATCTAATGAAGTTGGATTTACAACAACTAGTGACACAAAATGAACAAACACCAAAGACCAAAAGGAGTTAAACTAATAATATTCTTGGATAGAACCATCAGGGAGGAGGGAACAAAGATTAGAAGCAAGACTTTTGTTCAGATCCTTTTCTCTAAGAACCGCTGTCGTAGTTTGATAAATGTATGTGAAGAAGATTATCAAAATATATATATATGATCACACACTCTCCAAATTAGTCTTCTTATATACTCTAATGCTTATCGACAATGCTGCGGAAGATTAATAATGTGTTTGTTTTTTAGATGGTTTTTACGGTTATAATTTGAAAAATAATGAGTTTAAAAGAAGTGTGGTTAGATGTTGTTAGTTGGATTTAAATACGTGTTTAGAAAATATTTGGTAATTGTGTGGTTGTGATTGTTTTTCAAAGTGTTTTTTACTTGGAAATGCATTAAAATAATGTATTTTTATTTTTAAAAATTTATTTTTGATATCAGCGCATTAAAATAATCTAAAACACCAAAAAAAATATTAATTTGAAGTAAAGAAAAAAAAATAAAAAATCATTAAATTTCTTCAAAAACGCTTTTGAAACGCAAAAATAAATAGTGTTTTAACAAATTCAGTTAAAAAAACATGTAAAAACTGCTTTATAACAACTGCGTTTCAAACTTAATTTTTAGTGGTTCCCACAGTAGATCATGGATATTGTTTTATTTACAATATGATTTGAATCCGTAATTTACATGCTTAAGTTTTTCCCGCAGGCAATAGGTGATTATACTCTTTAGACACAATTTTCTTAGATAAGCATGGAAGCATGTTACCTCTCGACATGGACTAAGAAACAAGGTCTCCATAATATTCGCACCATATGTCCCCACCACCAGAGTTTAAACAAAGCCAGACACAACTGTTTGTCAGCTACCTTGTATAAAAGAAGAGGAGAAGAAGCACTATGGGACGCACGAAAGACAAAAGGACAAAAATGGATTGTGTTTTTAGGTAACCATAGTGATAAAGACGGGAAGGGAGAGGGGAGGGAGCAAGAGGATAAGAAATACGATTGGGATTAACTCATATATATATATATATATATATATATATATATATTCTTCGAATATTCTAATCTAAACTGAATCAAAATGGTTAATTAGGAGCCATTAATGGCGATTATCCAACCAATGACATCTTCTTTGATTCTATCAAGAACTTTTCTAATCAAATAGAAAGCCACATTGTTTTCGTTTGAGTTAGAACTTGGAGATAGTTATTAAAAGTTATTTATCCAGCTAGTAGATGGATAAATAATTCTTTTTATTTTAAGTTTGTATAGAGTTATTGTGCTGTGTTCTGACTATTATACCGTGTTATATCTTGGCTATTGTGCTGGATTGTGTTCTTTGATGTTATGTCGCGGAATAAAAGTGGTTTTTAAAGTAGTTAAGTAATATTTAATCAAACCCTGCTCATTGTGATTAATTTAAAGATATAAATTTAGTAATAAGAATTGTGAAATGTTAACTTGGAGGGTGTAACTTAACTTGTCATGTTTTGGATTTGGTCTTCAGAGATCACCAATTCAAGTGGTAGAAACTTCAGGACTACTGGATATTTAGATGGTTACTAATTTCAAGATCTCAGGAGATTAGTAGAAGTAAGCGTATAGGTAATGACAGATTTGATTAAAAAAAATTGATGATTAAATAAGTATTTTTATTGGAAAATATATTAAAAAAATTTTATTTTTTAAAAATTATTTTTCTATCAATACAATCTAAAATAATACAAAATATTAATTTTAAATAAAAAATTTAAATTTTTAAAAACCAACGCATCCAAAACACAGACTTAACGCCAATCCATGCTTGATTTAAAGCTTGTGTTTATTCCCTGGGACCAGATTAATTATATCCTCGATCATTAAAAACAAATCCTGGAGTGGGCCCTATCCCTATGGCTATACCGTAGATATACCAAACCTCACATAAGCAAGATGCCCCTCACGTCCACGTTTTGATTTTTTTAAAAAAAAATCCCGCGGCGTTTCTATCTGAGCGGTCTTTGTAGATAATGTGGGCCCCGTCACTAATGATTCCACGAGGCCGATGAGTGGGCCCCAAAAAAATCGTTTTGGATAACAATCTAAAAACGGTAGTGAAAACTGGGGGAAAGGTATCGATTCTGACAGGAAGGGTGAGTGCCACATAGGCTCATCCTCGTCGTACCATTGCTTACTGTTCTCGTGTTCGTGTCGTTTTTTTATTTTATTTTTATTTTTTTCAGTTCCTACTACTTCTTTCTTGTTTTCAGAATTAATAAAAAGATATTTTTCATGTTCTTATTTTAAACATAGTTATTTTAAACAAAATTTCAAAAAATATTTCTTTGTGTTGACCCATTTAAATAAATCCGTGGATTAACCCACAAGATCATTTGGGTTTAATAAGATTAATATTTTGATTTCGAATTAAAAAAAAATCCAACCCAAATTAAATTTAAATTAATAATTTATTCATCAAATTAAATTTAATAACTATAATTTCCTCCGCTTAATTAACAAACAACTTGTTTTTTAAACAACAATGAACCTTATCCGATATTAAATTTGTTGTACTGTATACTAGAATTATTCTTTCATTGGCGCATGATAAATGCATAAGATTCGGTGCGATATTCTTGTCCTTGTAAAAGTATCGGTTTCTTTATTCAAAAACAAACTCTGACTGTACAAGCGTAAATCGATTGAGTGAATTATTCACATCATAGTTTTAAAATCCGATCCGGTTTAATGAATCGATCCAAAACCCGATCAATTCAGGATTGAAATCAAGCTGGGTTAATAAAAAATAGAAAAATTTATGACCCGGTGTGACCCGGTTGACCCGAAAAAACCCAGTTGCAGCCCGTTGATTTTTTTTTTTACTAAAACAATGTTATTTTGAATTTTTTAAAATAAAAATTAACCCAAATAACCCGATCAAAACCCGAAACCCGGGTCTTGGACCGGATCGGCCACCGGCCAGGTTTAAAAAATTATGATTGGCATTATGCAAACATCATTCAAATATTATTAACTTGTTTTCTAATAAAAAATAATTATATAATTAAAATATAATGTATATTAAATTATATTGTATAACGGCAAATTAATAACATCGTCAGGTTAATAATTTAGGGGTGAAAAGTAACGGACAAATGTAAGGCAGGCGTGACATGGTATTTAAACAATTTCTAATTTTCTATACAAGGGACAGTGAGGCGACGCGGTAGAAAAGTCCATGATTGTACGGTAGACGTGTGCAGCACTGAGTGAGATGGACGCAATAAGAGCCGTTGATTCAACCAAGAAAAAAAAACAGGAAAAAAGGAGTGACCATCCGCGACTTTTGGGGCTGCTCTTTTAGATCTGAGACCACTCGGACCCGCCACGTTTCTTTTGTAAGAACCCAGATGGCAGAGTCATCAAAAGAAAAAAACAGCCCTCCTCTCTTTCTTGAGTTTTCGCATAGGAAAAAAGGAGAATTCATCGGGTAAACTATATTTTAGTACCTAAAGAATAAAAAATGCTATATTGGTCCCTGATGTGAATTGCGTGGAGGTGGGCATCTGGAGATATCAAGTTGGAATTAAGAAATTATGAAGTGATGGGGTGAGAATTGAGAGATGGAGAAGATGACAAGAGGTGACCTTTATTATATAAAACAAAGCTCATCATGCCTCCCATCAAAATTTAAATATAAAAAGACAAGTATGATGATTCGGTTTCTGTAAATTATATTAATGTGCTAATAATTTTCTAGAACTTCAGATGTGGACATTGAACTCTAGACAAATTGTCATCGGATAGATACCAAAAGTTAAAGATAAATCCCTCTTTTTTTATATATAAAAAAAAATCAATTTTTTTTCATTTTTTCTCTCGTTTTTTTTTTTTTTTTTTTTGACTTCCAATCCATGTTTGTGATTTGCAGGGAGTTCTATATGTTCTGGAACATGCATGGGTCTTCGTGTTTGTATTGTGCTTGTGTGAACAAGGGTTTATGTATTATTGGATTTTAAATCCATCTTGTATGTAAATATTTTATTTTCCTTATTTTCTTGAACTTAAGATATTCATTCCTCACCTATACATCTAATAATGGTTATATTACTTTAAAGGTAAAAATAAAAACTTTAATTCGCTATTAAGTTTTGATATTCTCGTAGTAATTACATATTTAGTTGTTCGCTGAATAGTGAAAGCCCGGTCTAGCATCTTTATTTTTAGATTTTTCATGCTTGATCGTTGTAGTTTTAGTGAAAGTTCATTTTGATCCCTTAATTCTTTATATTGTCTGGATTTGGTCCTTTGTAGTTTTATTGAAAGTTTAGTTAGGCTTTTTAATTTTCATAGTTATGCCATAGTTTTCAAACAAGATTGGAAATCTTGATAATGATATTAATAATTATTTATGAATAGTAATGATGTGAATCTTGTGATCACATAGCTACACAAACCACAATCAAGATTTAAATTTGATTCTGAAGAATCGAAAGAGGTCTGATAGGAGTGTGACACAATGAAAACATGTAACAAGGCACTAACACTATTGAAATAAAATCGAATGACACCACAAAGTCAGTTAATCTTCGATAAATCAGATTCAATTTCTTCAAGAACCAAAAAATACAGGAATCTATCTCACATGTTAAATTGAAAAATTTAGGATTATTATTGATCAAAAGGTTGCTGAAACTTAGGTTTACAAGATTTTTAGTACTCTTAAAAAATTAACCATAATAGATCTACCTCATGTAGGCTGAGTTGATCCATTTACAAAACTAACCTAGAACCTATACCAGTAAGCTCAAACCATGATCTAAACAGCCTTGAATCTTAGATGAAAACAAAATATTAATTAAACCCAAACAAGTCTTGGTCTATAGTTAAAATAATATTATTAAAGAAATTGTAAAAAAAACATGAAAAAAATGGGGTTTTGATTGAAGAGATACGTCTTCTTAAATTAAATTCTTGGAAGTTTTTTAAAATATTTATTTGAATTTCCTATAGTTTTTATTCAAAAATTTACGTTGCTAATAAAAAAACATGTTTCTTAAAACAAGAAAATATATAAACAAAAAAAAATGTAATTTTGAAAAAAAAAATACATTTTTTTGAAATTTAAATTATCTTTTAAAAATATATATTCTAATTATTATAAAATTAGATAAAAAAATTCAAAAAGTGGGTAAATTTATTGGAGTTCATAATACAAATTATGAATTTGATGAGATAAGCATATATATCCCGTACCATTTAATATCTCATTATTCTAATATTAAAAAAATAATATTATTAAAGAAAAAAAAACTACCTAACAAGTCGCTAATAAGTCGACGAGTATCATAATTTAATTTGGAATTCAAAATAAGTGAAAATTCAGATTAAAAGTTTTCGGCTAAACATGTTTTCTTTTTTCAGCGGTGGCGTAGCGCGACGCGCTACCAGTAACGTAAGAAGAAGTATGGAAAATAATTTGTGAGCGTTCTAAGGAGGCGTCTCTACACGTGCCAACCGTGTGGAGGCAGTAGATATCTACCTGCTTCCTCCTAATTCACCGTCTATGACCGAGTAAAGCCTATCTTAGCTGTAAAGCTGAACCACACACGTGTTATCGTTTCGTTGTTTTGGTACAATTACTGTTTGTTTAATTTTCTTTCTATTATTTATTACCCCTTGATCCACGCAATTTATTTACAGTTATTTCCGTCAATAAATAAAACAAATAATGGTCTTTCCTGATTTAGGCTAACCCACAAGATAAGTGCTGTGATCTTATCCTATTAGAATAATCAACGCCATGCCTTCAACAATAAACTCAATTTGACTTTCAAAATATTATTATTGAATAAAAGATGATAATTATTGTAAAAAATATTTTTATTTAAATTAATTTTTTATTATGATTTTGGATTATTTTGATTTGTTTGTGATAAAATAAAATTTAAAAAACAAATAAAAATATTATTTTAAGATATTTTAAAAACAATCACTTGCCCGAACTATTTTTTAAGCGTGAAAGATTTGTGGGTGCTCACAGTTAAATTAAATCACGTGCTCTCTTTATTTATTTCCCATTTCAGTAACCTACAGGGCCGGAAAGTAACCGGCTATTATCGGTAAACAGATGCAAAGACAAGCCGATAGTCAGCTACTGTGCAGTACTAAACAGTCGCCAGTAGACCCCACCATAAAAAACCCTCAAAAATCAAATGTCGACCGTCCAATCCACCTCATTGTTCACAGACCGTATAAATACACCCTTCAAGCCTGCCTCTTCGTGGTTCTTATCCATCTTTGATTTTCTTTCCAGAATACAGCGCTCTCTTCTCTCTCTTCACTATAATGGAAATTAAATCAATCTGTCCATGTTTTCTCTCTATAATCATTAGTACAAATACAAACCTTCCCCTCTTTCTTTATCTTCATTATCAACCAGCCTAAAACCAGCGTTCTTGGCTTCTCTTTTTTAGCTTTCTTGAATTGTTTCTTTGGTTTCTTGATTCGAAAAGAACATGATTACACAGTCCTGTAAAGACAGCTTGGATATGATTTCGGTTAATGATTTTCGTGGACTGGAACGGATCCCTGCTGTAATGAATGAACTTGGATATGAGGTTGGCGATGAACATGGTCAAGGTCCTGTTGTGTCCAAACAACGAAGGATCATTGTGGCAAATCAGCTGCCAATAAGAGGGTACCGGAATGAAGGAACAAAAGGTTGGTTTTTTGAATTTGACAAGGATAGTCTTGTTTTGCAGTTAAAAGACGGGTTTCCTGCTAATACAGAAGTTTGGTACGTGGGGATGTTAAAGGTTGATGTTGAAAAGGAAGATCAAGAAGAGGTTGCACAATTGATGTTTCATAAGTTTAGATGCGTCCCTGTTTTCTTGACTGTTGATCAAAAGAACAAGTTTTATCATGGATTTTGTAAGCACTATTTATGGCCTTTGTTTCATTATATGTTGCCTTTGTCGCCTAGTCATGGCGGTGTACGTTTTGATAAGTCGCTTTGGGAGGGTTATATAGTAGCTAATCAATTGTTTGCAAACAAAGTAGCTGAGATTCTTTGGCCTGATAAGGATTCTGTCTGGGTGCATGACTATCATCTTATGGTGCTGCCTAGTATCTTGAGGAATAGGTACACTAGAGTTAAACTTGGCTTCTTTTTGCATAGTCCATTCCCATCATCTGAGATATATAGGACTATACCTGTTAGGGAGCAGATTTTGAGGTCTCTTTTGAACTGTGATCTTATTGGGTTTCATACTTTTGATTATGCTAGGCATTTCTTGTCTTGTTGTAGTAGGTTGCTGGGCATTGATTATCAGTGCAAAAGGGGTTACATTGGTCTTGATTACTGTGGTAAGACTATCAATATTAAGATCTTGCCTGTGGGAATTCATATGGGACAGCTTGAGTCGGATCTGAATATGGAGCAGACTGCTACTTTGGCCAAACAATTGAAGGAGAAATTTGAAGGGAAAGTTGTGATGGTTGGTGTGGATGATCTGGATATGTTTAAAGGTATTAGCTTGAAGTTTTCAGCGATGGGGAGACTTTTGGAAATGCATCCGGAATTGATAGGGAGCGTGGTATTAGTCCAGATTGCTAATCCGGCCAGAAGTCGGGGTAAGGATGTGCAAGAAGTCAGATTAGAGACCAGTGTCATTGCTCAACAGATCAATAATAAATACGGTAAAGAAGGTTATGAGCCAATTGTTTTTATTAATGATCCATTAAGCGCTCTAGAGAAAGCAGCGTACTATGCGATATCTGAATGTTGTGTGGTTAATGCTGTTAGGGATGGGATGAATTTGGTTTCATATAAATACACTGTTTGTAGGCAGGGCAGCCCTGTTTTAGACAAGGCATTGGGGATTAATGAATCGGATCAAAGGAAAAGTTTCCTAATTGTGTCAGAATTCATTGGATGCTCACCGTCCCTCAGCGGGGCATATCGTGTCAATCCTTGGGACGTAAATGCTGTGGCTGATGCCATGTATGTGGGTATCCACATGAAGGATGAAGAGAAACATTTGCGCCACGAGAAGCACTATAATTATATTAGCTCTCACGACGTTGCTTTTTGGGCGAGGAGTTTTGATCAGGACCTTGATAGAGCTTGCAAAGAGCATCATCTCAAGAGGTATTACAATGTCGGATTTGGTTTGAATTTCAGAGCTGCTGCCGTGGGAAAAAACTTTAGAATGCTTACGGTCGAAACAGTTGTTGCTGCCTATAACAATACAAACAGCCGGTTAATCCTTTTAGACTATGATGGAACTATGAAGCCAAAGTCTGCTGTTGACAAAACACCCAGAAATGAAGTTATTTCAATCCTGAATTGCTTATGCAGCGATCCCAAGAACATTGTTTTCATTGTGAGCGGCAGAGGAAGGGATCCTCTAAGCAAATGGTTCTCTCCATGTGAGAAATTGGGTATCTCAGCTGAGCATGGTTACTTTACTAGGTATAGTCTTTTGTATTTCATTAGCTTATGTGATGCATGGATTTGAGTGTTATCTATTTTAGCTCTTGACGATCCTGTTTACATTTAGGTGGACAAGGGATTCCCAATGGGAGACTTGCTCAGTCGCAATGGATTGTGATTGGAAAAAGACTGTAGAACCTGTCATGGAGGTGTACACAGCGACAACTGATGGGTCTTTCATAGAGCACAAAGAAAGTGCACTAGTTTGGCACTATCAAGACGCGGACCCTGATTTCGGCGGCTGCCAGGCTAAAGAGCTTCTTGATCACTTGGAGAGTGTCCTTGCTAACGAGCCTGTGGTTGTTAAAAGGGGCCGACAGATTGTTGAGGTGAAACCGCAGGTAATGAAACGTATTGAACTATTTTCAATTTAGTAGTTATGGTGCCAGCCACTAGAGGTTTGATATTCTGAAGTGAAAGAGAGAAAGATGTGCTTCTGAATTGCATTAATCACTGAAGTTCAGATGGAGAAAGAAATTTGCTTTATGAATATGAAATTATATGGGCTGTGGTTATTTTGGTACAACTGTATCTGTAGTATATGCAGTTTGTCTAGTGATACAATATGTTACCATGTCTACTGCAAAAAGAAAGAAGTTGCATTGTAGTTTTATCTTTCTATCTTTGCATATTTGCCGTCGTTCAATAGGCACCTGCATTGTTAATTGATGTTGAGTAAGATTTGGTTGTTTCATAAATGGGATTCTGAAGTGAAAGAGAGAAAGATGTGTTTCTGAATTGCATTAGTCACTGAAGTTCAGATGGAGAAAGAAATTTGCTTTATGAATATGAAATTATATGGGCTGTGGTTATTTTGGTTCAACTGTATCTGTAGTACATGCAGTTTGTCTAGTGATACAATATGTTACTATGTCTACTGCAAAAAGAAAGAAGTTGCATTGTAGTTTTATCTTTCTATCTTTGCATATTTGCTGTCATTCAAGAGGCACCTGCACTGTTAATTGATGTTGAGTAAGATTTGGTTGTTTCATAAATGGGAAGTTAGGTTATGATCCTTGACTTCCCATATAAATCTGGAGAAGTTGGGTTATATATCCTTGACCTTTCTTTTTTGGTGAATTTCAGGGAGTAAGCAAAGGTGTAGTTGTTGAAGACCTTATTTCAAGCATGCGAAGTAAGGGCAAGTCACCGGATTTCCTATTCTGCATCGGCGATGACAGGTCAGACGAGGATATGTTCGAGAGCATTGCAAGACTTTTTGACAATCCATCATTGCCACCCATTGCAGAAGTGTTTGCCTGCACTGTCGGTCATAAGCCAAGCAAGGCAAAATACTATCTCGATGATACGCCTGATGTCATCGAGTTGCTTCAAGGCCTTGCTACGGCATCAGTAGGACCAAAGGTTACACATACTCTGGAAGAAGATATCTAAAATGACCATAGGGAAACAGAAAACTAGGAAAACATGGGCCATGAGCTTGGAGCTTTGGGTTTTACTCCATTTATCTCATCCATGTTAGGAGGGAAGGTGTTGATTTAGGGCTAATCAAATGATACATCAGGACATGTATAGCACATAACTTACTTTTACAACCACAGGTTCATCTTATAATTCAGTTCTTAAAATTTACAAAGATGACAGATTCATGTTTTTTCCTTAATTTGAGGTCAAATTTTCGTTTCATGACAGATTGTTTTTTTTTTTTCCTGTTCCTTTTCTCCCCCATTTTCTGGAGATACAATCTGTGACACAAGAAGAAAACATATTCAATCAGCTGTAGATTTCAATTTAAATTATCAAATCATGTGATGTCTTTCTCTGTGCTGCCATCATGTTTGATTAATTTTCAGGAATCTTGGATAGATGAATAAATCTGTGGAACCATAAAGAAAGCAGGCGTCTGATCTGCTACAAAACCTACAGAGATAAAGCAAACTAACCACCTGATTTCTTTTCTATCAGCACGAATCGATCCCTTGTCAATAAAGAAGTCCTATTGCCGCGCGATCCCCGGTGTAATCCGTTTCTGAAAACTACGTTGCATAAACTTCTCAAACAAATTGCTACACGGAAGGAAAGATTATGACTAAGAAATTTAGAAAGTGATGTTAACGTTGATGGTGACGCATAAATTGACCTCTTCCATAATTCCAAGGTTGGATAAATAGTAAAGACCATGCATTCAGAATTCATAATTTTCCTTGGTTTTGTTGTCCCGAGACACCCACGACATCATGTCCCTGTGTATCTGAATTATAGACTTCTAAGTTTGTATGATTTACTTGTATGCACAGCATTGCATTTTTCCAGAACATTACATGACTAGCTTGGCCTTCTTATATCCAAATCTCACAAGAGATGGCCTTCATGTCATCGGCAGATTTTGTCCTTGGTCAAGTAGATTATCATTGTCCAAAATCCAAGATAGCCTCCCACATCAATGTTCCTCATCACATTTGAAGTTCAAGAAGCTTCATATATGTCCGCTTCGCAGCCTAATGAAATTAATCAATGAATTCTATTTTGATTTTGAATTGTGTAATAATTAATCTTCAACTTTGGTGTTCTCCGTATTCTTCATCAATCAAATACATTTCTTTGTCAAAGATGGTATAGTTGTCAGACGAACACTACCCTGTGTTCTTTGAAAGCCAGATAATATAAACATTTTATTTTCTTTGTTTAACCACTTTGAACAATCAATTTTCTTTTTGCTATTATTAATGACCAAATATAGACAAATTTGTCGGCCTCATACTTGCATTTCACTCGATGGCTCTTAACAGTTTTCTCCTTGCATGTAACGTAACTCTTGAATTCTTGATGCAGAGAAATAATGTTTCTTGTTGCTGTCAGAAGGAAAATTGCAAATACATGCCCTTTTATTTATTTATTTATTTGGGATTCAATGACTGGATTATGCAAATATCTTTCTTTTACACAAGAGAAACCCCCATGGATTAAATCTTCTGCAGTGTCGTGTGCTTGATATCATGGTGAAAGGGCTATTTTATTGGGGCTCAGAGGGCTTCTCAGAGTTCTTCACTATCATAACTCATAAGCTACATTAGTAATTTGTGGCGTGCAGCAGCGCCATGACCGTCTCTGCAGTTTACCAGCAGTAGGTTTGCTTTCTGTTTGTTGACCTGATCAAGGTCAATGAAATTGCTTTTTTAAATGCACAAAGTTAATGCAAGATACGAGCATCTAAATTCATTTAGAAATAAAATCCAATCTTAACTCATCTGTAAACCAATATAAAAAAACTCTATTGTATAATTAAATATTAAAAAAATCACATATAGTAGATACCATATAAAGTGCATGACTGATGGGATTTGCCTATTGTCCCGAGCTAAGCTGCGAGTTGTGACTTAGATTACAAAACCAACTAGATCCAATAAGATAGCTTCATACAAATTATATGATATAGAAAAAAAAACGATGAAAATAAATAAATCAAATAAAAAAATAAAAAAAATTATGATGGCCTACATAAAAAGAGTGCTTGCAAAAAAATAAATTACGAGAGATCAATTCTCGGACAACACAATGCTAAATGATAAATTTTTATAAAAAAATTAAAAAAAATCAATTCGAGTTAGCTTGCTAAACATGTGACCCAAATCGTGAGGCTGAGATAACATTATAGAAAGCAAAATAAAAAAAATTACTATGTATAATTTCCAAGAATTCAAATGTAGAATGACAAAATAAAAGAAAAGTCAATTAACAAAAAGAATAAAAAAAACACCTATAAAATCAGGCAAGACTGCCAAACCCACAACCTGGATCATGCGAACATAATAACCTAGTAGAAGGCAAAACGGAAAAAACTATGAATCTCAATTCTCAAACTAACCCAATATTAAATGACGAAAATGAAAAGTTATTCAATCTTAAAAAAATAATGACCTAAAAAAAATATTCAAGTCACTCGAGTTAACCCGCCAAACTCGTGACTTAGATCATGAGACCATGATAACCTCTTACGAAGGAAAACAAAGAAAATCATGAAACTCAATTCTAACAAACCCAATATTGAAGGATGAAATTGACAAAGAAAATCGATGTAAGAAAAAAATCAATGTCAACCCGAGTTAACATTTCAAACTTGTGATCTGGGTTATGAAACCAGAATCACCTCATTAAAAAAAACACTTAATTCCTAGCTAACACAATGTCAAATGAAGAAATTGAAAAAACAATCAATTTTAATGAAGTACCTAGAGCAAAAAAGTAGAAATCAAAATAACGATGATCAAATTTGAAGAAAAAAAAAACCAAAATAAGATGACAAATTTGTTTTTTGGCATAACAGTGCGCCATCAATCGTCATACGTGCCGTACCATCTGGAAGAACTCACCATGATGCTCCCAACAAAACCAACGGTGGCGATGTTCCACCACCGAAGGTAGATGCACATGCCTCCAAAAAGCAATGACTAGCCTCCACACGCGCCAACTAATTTGCATTGCCCGTTTACCCTAGCTCACTATAGGTTTTTTACTTTCAATTTTTATCTTTTAACACTTCATTGTTTTACATTAACATAATTTTATTTTATTTTGCCAAATCAAGCATCGATTGAGTGCCAAATTTTTCTTTTGACGTCACGAGAACCCTATATATATGTAACCAAAACAAACTACCAAGTCAAATCCTAAAGAAAAGTTAATGTGAAAGGACTAAATTAGAAAAAAAAAATAGTTGGGTGACAAAAAAAAACTTTCCTTGACCATGCGAATCAATCCTTGATGTTAGGAATGAAATTGAATTTCATTTTTTCAAATTAAACATTGACCGAGCGACATAATATTTTCCTGACATCGCAAAGTTCTCATACACATGCATAAGAATCAATCGCAAAGACCAATCTCATATCAACACAATGTTAAAAAACTAAATAAAAAGAAAGAAAATAAAGGATAAACAAAAAAAACTCAAAAACCAAAAAAACAAAAAAACAAAGCTTTCACTATGCAAATCAATAGTGCAAGCTCTCAAAGAGCACAATAAAACACCAATGCCCTTTATTTTTATAATTTAATATATAAAAAATAGCATATATACATAATTGATGGAATTTGTTTAATCATAACTACAAATTCTTTTCTTTGTGGTGTGAAAAAAAAAAGTTATTAGAGAAAAAAATCTACATACTATAACTTAACATGTTAAACTGGGTCTACACACATTGTATTAGTAAAAATTATTAAGATTTTTTTTAAATAATTTCATTTTATAGTTTTTTAAACAAGTTTAAGTTAATTTTATTGACCAAGATCATTTTTCGAGTTCACCCCAGGCTTGGTCTTATATCTAATGAAAAAATTAAGTCGCAAAGATATTAAAATATTATGTTAATGATGTAATAATGAGTTAAATATAGAGGATCTGCAATGACTGTATTAATTAATATTGTGTTTTTACTTTTTAGTCCTCAAGCAAATAGGATGGACTCCATCAATCACTCTTCCCATGAAGCATGCAGCTTTGCCACTGCAAATACCCTTTCTTTATCAAGGATTTGCCAAATTGCCAACTCATCAAGGGTCCGGTTATGGTAATTGTAATAAAGCATTTAATTATTTCCTTAATTTCGCATTAAAAATGATTGAAACATAAAATCATGGTGGTGGGAAACATTGTCTCATTCATTGCCAACGATCGACAACCGAAGCATGTTCAAGAAACTTACATTATTAAAAGAAACTTACACCAAATATTTGTAACTTACGCACCACATGTTGTTATTTTCAATAAAAGAAATTCCTAAAAAATCAGACAAAAAAAAAAAAAATTACAGGAAAATCCCCTTCCCCTATAATTCCCAAACAGGGAAGAAACTCTATGGCAATTTGTTCTTATAAAGAAAGTAGAATGGACATGGTTATTATTATTGTTCTTTTTGCCATAAAAAAATTCGACTCTTACCATTAAAAAAAAACAATTACTTCTTTCTCTAGGGTGAAAGTAAGACAAAAATACTAGAAACTATAGTATTTAGTTATTATATCGAGCTAGAAAATATAAAATAGTGGAGATAAAAGAGACATATCTTTTTTATTTTTTATTTTAAAAGTATAAAAATTTACTTCAAAATTATCACATAAACAAATTTATTTGATATCTCTATTTTTATCTCTCAAACCAAATATATGTTTTTGTTCTTTTTTTATTCGTTTTTTTTACTTAAAGATACTAACCAAACAAACATGAATAATAAATAATATGTAATCTATAAGCATCTAAAAGGTGCTTGAAGACAATTGAACCAAAAAACAAGAACAATTTTATTTATGTTTAAATATCATGTTTTAATTTTTCAACAATTAACTATAATATAAAAGACGAGGTGAAAGCACTATTTACCATGCCATTATCCACACAAAAATATATTATTGTGGATTGCTATAATGAATTTTTTCCCTATATATTTTTTTAATTATACCCTTATAGACCTAAATTGATGACAATTAAAGCTAATTTATTGAGGCTCAGAGGGCTTCTCAGAGTTCTTCACTATCATAACTCATAAGCTACATTAGTAATTTGTGGCGTGCAGCAGCGCCATGACCGTCTCTGCAGTTTACCAGCAGTGAAAAGGATAGAGAAAAGTAGGGGTTGTTTCAAAATTAGAATAAAAAGTTTACTTTGTCCTTAAACTTTCAAATTATAAACTTTAGGTTCTCAATATTTTAAAAAATTAATTTTGGTACAAGACTTCATTTCCTTATTTCTTGGTCTCTAATTTGAGAGAAGAGAGGGAGAGTAGTTGGATTCTGAAAGTAGATAGAAAAAGTCACAGCTGACACCGATTCTAGCCACGAAAAAAAGAGTGATTTTGATGTCAATGTATTCTATTAAACGAGGAGAATTTAGCTTAGGTGTTCTTTGCCTTTAACTTTGCCTGAGATGGTAGATTTAAGCTTAAGAAGTTTTTTTTTTTTCATTTTTTTTCATGTTTTCAGTGTAATTTTTGGGTTCCCCAAGGTCATGAATAGGTTTTCCAAGGAGTAAAGAGTGTTCTTGGATAAAAAAAAATGATTGAAAATAGATTTTTTGGATGTAAAACACCTATAACTTGACTTTTTGATTGTTGAAATGTAGGCAAAGTAGGTAACGCATTGCATGCTATTTTTTTTCTAAAAAAACTTAAAGGTGGATGACACGCTGTCCACCCCATAAAAAATAAAAAATTAAACAGGCTCAGGTGCATGAGCTGCTCTAAGCCTGTGCTCCAAGGCCAACTTGTCCCATGCTTAGGTTTTTTTCTCTTTTTTTTTTTATTATTCTTTACCAATTTAATCATTCATAATAGAATTTTTATTGATGTTTTTGTCTTTTTTTTTTAATTTTATCATTTAATATTTTATTAATTTTTGATTGGACAACATAATTTGTTTCAGTTTAATACTTGTAGGTTTGTCATGATCTTAAGCAAATGCTTCAATATTTAATTAGTTCTTAATCCTACGAGGGTATTAAATAAAAAATTACAAAAAAATTATTTAACTCGATTGAGTTCATGATCCAATTCACAAATTTAAATAATTAATTTTAATTGATTTAAAATTAGTTTTGTAATTTGTTCCAATTGCATGAATAATTCTCTACGTATTTAATTAAATAAATATATAAACTTTTCACTTCACTGATTGAGCTTTTAAAATAAAAAAATTTGTTGAAAATGCTATCAACACACGATTAAGTCCGAGTCAGCAGAAAGGTTCCAAGAATAGAATAGAGACAGGAGTGGTTTGAAAGCATTGAAATTGGGCCTATGAATCGAAGAAATTATGGCCTTAGAGAAACAATCTTAACTTCTAATGTTCCAACTGGGATCAAATTCAGTGTGAACACAAGTTGTGTTCTTTTTGACAGGAAAACAGTTGTGTTACACAACTGTTTTCCTGTAAAAAAGAACATAATCGCTTTTTTTTTTCAGGCACAACAGTGTCCCAAGTGGGAGCCCGTTGCTGATTGGTGGTGTTGGTAATTAAAATCTTAATTTTGCTGCTGCGACATTAAACAAATATTAATGGGTCAAACTTTTTTCTTACTGAACAACAGTCTTGTAGGGTTCCTCAAATTGGACACCATTATTTATTCCCAGCTAAGCATAAACAAAGGTTAAAAACAAAAAACCCCAGTCTGTTAAACTCAGTGAATGTCTGATTCCTCATTGTCAAGACTCAGAAAAGAGCACCAACCAAATCTATCACTCACCCATCTCCAGCTAACACTCTCTTCGGTTTCAGTAGTTCAGATTTGTTAGTGTACACCAAAAGATATTATGGGTTTGCTAGGGTTTTAGGGAAAGATCAGATTTTTAATTTTTCTTGCTAATGGAGTTGAAGAAGGAGAAGCTTGTAATGTAAGTTTCTTTTATTGTTTTGTGATCTTGCTTTTGTGTGTTCTGTTTGTTTCTCTGCAAATGCTTTGTTTGGCTGCTAATACCCTGAATTCCTGCTTTACCGGAGGCTCATAGAACTCTTTTGCATAGGTGGGGTTTCGTCCTTACAGTGAGCTGGATAACAAATTGATATGAATTTTGTGATTTTTTGGAATATGTTTCTAGTTTTGTTTCACAGTAAAGAACAACTGCTGTTTTTAATTGTTTAAGTGCTGATAAAATTAGTAAAGTTTGGATCTTTCATTATTTGGTTGCTGGGGAGGCCAAGATCTTTTGTTTCAATTGGTTGAAATAAACCTTGAGCTTTAATATTCTAGAAGCTGAATTAACTATTGAAGTCAACAGTTTATTCGCTCAAGTTCATTTCTTGACAAGTATACTTCTGTTCCTAGGTGAAATGCTAATGGGATTGCATTCGCAGTTTGGAATTTTCCACTAACAATTTGGCTCGACAATTTGTAGGTTTTATTCTGATGGAAAACATGACAAAGAAATCCTGTGGGGAAAAAATGACCCGATACGCTTAGAAAAGTCATCTTCTGTTGATAAGGTCTCATCTTCATTGCTAAAAGCAGACAATATGATTGTGGGTGGTAGAAATAAACTCAATGGAAATTCCGAAATTGGAAGGTCTAAGGTGTTTCCAGAGGACCTTGCCCCATGGCGTCAGAGAATACTTGACCCTGGAAGTGATATTGTATTGCGATGGAACAAGATTTTCCTTTTCTCATGCTTGATGGCACTTTTTGTTGATCCGTTGTATTTTTACTTGCCCACTGTTGGAGGGGCAGGGGAATCTTCATGTGTGAATACAGACTTTAAGTTGAGAATTGTTGTGACCTTTTTTCGGACTATTGCGGATCTTTTTTATTGGTTGCACATGCTTATAAAGTTTAGGACTGCTTATGTTGCACCAAGCTCTCGCGTCTTTGGAAGGGGTGAACTCGTCATGGACCCAAAGAAGATTGCAAGGAGATATATTAGGTCTGACTTCTTCATTGATCTCATTGCTACTCTGCCTCTCCCTCAGGTATCACTTTTTAATAATTGTTGTTCTACAGTTTAAGCACACTTCACTTGTGGTCCTTGTTGATTCAATTTGACTAGTGGCCAGAGTAAAATAGACAGAGAATTTGGAGAGATGTAGAATGCTCTGATAATAATACTCGCCACATGAACTTGATTCTAATTTTTAAACAACATAGCTTTTCCACCTTGAATATGAATCTGTGTTAGTTACTTGAATGTTATAGATGTTAAAGTCAAAAGCATTTAACTGAAGGATTTTATCTATAATTCACTAGGGTTCTACTTTATGCTAATATATCAGAGGCTTCAACTATAGGCAACCAAATGGGCCCCTCCCGTTTGAAGAGAACAAAAGCCACGCACAAATTAAACAAACTGTATAGGGTCATCTACAAATAAAGAATGCCCTGAACGATGCAATTTACTTAAATGGAGTTGGTTTCACATGCTTATTATTGACATTTATATACGCTTTGTAGAAATTAACATATATATGTCTCCTTCCTTAAAATCTCTATGTTCTAAAAGTTTTTTTTCCTTATAAATGGAGAGGAATAATTTGGAAAAGTTGAATAAGGGTAGAAGATAATTCAAGTTCCATGTCGATGTTAAGGAGAGAGTGAACAAGAGTGGATTTCACTTGGAGCTCTTGGGGATCATGGAGGAAATGATGATCCCGATAATTGAACAATCTTTTTGGTTGTTCAATCCTTTCTCAAGTGTGTTCCTTTGTCTCTGGTGTTCTTTTTGTAAACCAATCAGACATGGTAAGAGCAGAGGAAGAGAATTTGGAAAATAGTAAATGAAAATTAATAGTGGAAGTAGGATTTTATTTCACCAGACATCGAATGAAATGAAAAATGAACTTGATGAAATATTAGGTCATAACCCTTCTAGTTGTAGGGAGATTTGAGAGAATCCACAAGAGAGTCACGTGGTTTTTTACTGGCTTTCATTTGGAAATATGGGAAAACAGAAACAGAAAAACAATCTGAACTTTGTAGAAGCGATCCTCCCATAGAGCATGTGGTGTTTAGAAGTCTGTTCTGCACCTCAAGGTATGGAAAAGTTGGGTTTCATATATGGCTTCTGGGAAATTTAAGAGAAGCATAGGTAGTGTTATGTGGTCAAGTGCTGGCTTTTATTTGCAATTATGGTAAAATAGAAACAGAGAAACAATTATTCAGAAATCCCATTCCACATCTCTTCAAATGGAAAAGTTGTGCTTATGTTGTCCTCTAGAAATTAGTACATTGTCAACCAGTGCTGCTAGAGTTTTGTGAGCTACCCCTTTTATTTGATTTTGATGGATTACAAATAGACATGTTTCAGCCACGTGCAGCATAAAACTTTAGCTGTGTCATCGAGGAAATAGGACAGCATTCAAGAAAAGCTGAATAGGTGAACTCGAAATATGTTTGGCTATGGGAATGATTTGATCTCAAAATATCTCATATATATATATAAAATCCAAAATGGCGCAGGATGGGAAAAGGAAACTATCAAAAGCAAATTGATGGTGGGTTAAATTGCAGAGGTATAAGTAGATTGCCAAGGTATTATGGGTTCTTTTATTTTCTTCAGGGAAGGGTGACCGGGATGTTTGTGGAGAGACCAGTTTTTTTAGAAGAAGCTTAAGACTTGCAGCATCTTGGCTTCCAAGATTAATAAATAGTGTGGCAGATGGTGTGAATTATAACTGAGTTTACTTTGACAATGGGCATCATTTGTGAACTTTCCTGCTGTTTCTATCAGGCAAACATTTTAGAGAGGAAATGAAAGAAACTCAAACAAGCCAGAAAACCATGCAATGAAGTAAAAATTTGCCTCTCTTATGACTTCTATCCGTAGGTATTATTGCTTGCTTGTTTTTGAAATACATTCCTGCATCTGAAAACATTACGAAGGCAAACCTGCTTAGCTTCCTCATCTGCACTATTGTTAGTTTCAATTTGTAAATGTTGAATTTTTTAGTCGCATCTGTTTCATAAGTCTGACCTATATAAAAGGAAAGCATAATTGATTGAAATTTACTGCAGATTGTCATATGGTTCGTTATACCAGCAACAAGAAGCTCTCGAACTGATCATAAGAACAATGCCCTTGCTTTAATTGTTCTGCTACAATATGTTCCCAGATTATATCTCATTTTTCCATTGAGCTCAGAAATTATTAAAGCAACTGGAGTGGTTACCAGGACAGCTTGGGCTGGGGCTGCATATAATCTGCTACTATACATGTTGGCCAGCCATGTATGTTTGATTTTGTCTTCTTGTTGTTGCTACACGCTTGGTTTTTCCAGTGCTACGACTTCAATTTTTTTTTCTTATCATTACTTCTCTTTTTTATGCAGGTTTTAGGGGCTTCATGGTATTTGCTATCAATTGATAGGTATACGTCATGCTGGAAATCACAATGTAGAAAAGAAAATAGTCCTGTCAAATGCTTGCTCGCTTATCTGGATTGTGATACTTTTAACGATGGCGAACACAAGGCCTGGGCAAGGGGTACAAGTGTTTTCAAGAACTGTGATCCTGATAATGACATAGAGTTCAAATATGGCATATTTGAAAATGCAGTTAAAAAAAATGTCGTATCCTCCAACTTTATTGAGAAGTATTTGTATTGCTTGTGGTGGGGTTTACAGCAGCTAAGGTATACTTTTGCACACACCATACATTCAGAATTTTGTATCTCAATTTGGTTTCAATTTCATTGCATGATTGAATCTCTCTATTGCAAGATCTTCTTCCAAATATTATATGGCCTCAATTATGATACTAGAATAGAATATTCAGTTTATTATTATTTAATTATATGGAAGAAATGATATAGATATCCCAATGCTAATTTGCATTAACATGTACAATTGTCAGACATCGGTGTATTGATGTGGACTATCTTTGAAAAAGGTTACTTTTTTCCGACATCTATTTGATATATGAAGAATTTTGAGAGAAGTCTTTCTCTTTTCTTCATATTACTAGCAGTATGTTTGTACAATAAATAGGGAAGAGAAGCTAACCTACTAACCCTCAAAACAAGAAATAAATACTAGATAGGAAAGTATCCTACACTAAACTAGAAAGCAATAATCTAGAGAATCTGGATAGTTAATACCAGATTCTCTTTCCTAAACCATATATACTAAGATTTCTCTAAGATCCTAACTGATTTTGAGACTGATTTCCACACTCCCCCTCAAGCTGGGTTGTATATGTTATACATGCCCAGCTTGTGACTCAATTCTTCAAAATTAGTTCTTGGTAGAGCTTTGGTGAGGATGTCTGCAATCTGAGATCTTGTTGGAGTGTAGGTAAGGTGAACAATGTTCTTCTCAATCTTTTCTGTGATGAAGTGTCGATCTATTTCAATGTGCCTGTCCTGTCATGATGAACTGGATTCTTTGCTATGCTTATGGCTGCTTGTTATCACAATGCATTTGGATAGGTGTCAATGATTCCAAGCCAAGTTATTTAAGTAATCTGTGTATCCACATCCCTTCACAGATACCAAGAGCTAGAGCTCTCAGCTCAGATTCTGCACTGCTTCTAGATACCACATGTTGTTTCTTGCTTCTCCAAGTTACTAGATTTCCCCAAACATGGGAGCAATATCCAGAAGTAGATCTCCTATCTATAATGTTTCCTGCCCAGTCTGCATCTGTGTAGATTTCAATATTTCTGCTGTCACATTTCTTGTATAGAAGGCCTCTACCAGGAGTCATTTTTAGGTACCTCAAGATTCTATTAACTGCTGCCATATGATCTTCTGTCGGGTTGTTCATGAATTGGCTTACAAAACTGACTGCAAAGCCAATATCAGGTCTGGTATGTGAGAGATAGATGAGTCGACCCACAAGTCTTTGATATCTCCCCCTATCCACTGGTATACTATCATTTTCTGCTCCTATCTTCTTTGTTGAATCCATTGGAGTGTCTGCAGGTTTGCATCCAAGCATTCCTGTTTCTTTTAGCAGATCCAAGACATATTTTCGTTGAGAAACATATATACCTTTCCTTGACCTTGCCACTTCCATGCCAAGGAAGTATTTGAGATACCCAAGGTCTTTGATCTCAAATTCCTTGGCTAAGAGTATCTTCAGTCTCACCAGTTCTTCCTCATAATCCCCAGTTAAGATGATGTCATCCACATATACTATTAGGATTGCTATTTCCTTTTCTGGAGAGGTTTTTACAAACAGTGTGTGGTCTGCTTGGCATTAGGAATATCCATACTGTGCTACTGTCTTTGTAAATCTGTCAAACCATGCCCGAGGGGATTGCTTGAGTCCATATAGTGATTTTTTCAGTCTGCATACTCTGTTGAAATTAGAGGATGTTTCTAGTCCTGGAGGAATCTCCATGTATACTTCTTCTTCCAAGTCTCCATTAAAGAAAGCATTTTTGATGTCTAGTTGATGTAATGGCCAGTCTTGGTTAGCTGCTAGGGATAGAAGCACTCTGATTGTATTAAGTTTGGCCACTGGAGCAAATGTTTCTTGATAATCTATTCCATAGGACTGAGTAAACCCTTTTGCAACCAGACGAGCTTTTAACCTTTCAATACTTCCATCAGCCTTATGTTTGATAGTAAATAACCATTTACACCCAACTGGTTTCTTTCCAGGTGGAAGTTCAGAAATTTCCCAAGTTCTATTCTTGTTTAAGGCACTGATTTCATCACTCACTGCCTTTCTCCACCCTGAATCTTTGAGAGCTTCTTCAATAGACTTAGGAATCTGTACACTGTCAATGGCTGAAACAAATGCATGATAGGTTGGTGATAACCCTTCATATGAAACAAATTTGCTGATGGGATGACTTGTGCATGATCTAACACCCTTTCTCAAAGCAATTGGAATATTTGAATCGTCAATAACAGAGGCAGTATTCTCACAGTCAGAAGTTTCCATACCCGAGTATATTGGGGCAGAATCTGGACTTGATTCTGAATCTTGGTCATGTGCAAGAGGTATTGTGTGCTCTATCTCCTTTCCAAGTTTTTTCCTTCTAGAATAAGTAAGAAGCTCATGATTTGTGATCTGTTTTGGTGTAGGATGAATCTGGTCAGGAGATTGGACTAAGGCTGGTGGTGCTGGGACTGATTGGATTGAGGTTGGAGGTGTAGTGTAAGGACTCAAATGACTTTGGACAAGACTCTGTTGGTTGTCTCCTGAGTTAATTACATGATCAGATTGTATATACCAATTCTGATACTCTCATGGTTGCCCCCTGAAGATCAGACTTGGGATAATATGCTTGGTGTTCAAAAAATGTGACATCCATAGAGGTATAGACCTTTTTGAGAACAGGAGAGTAACATTTATAACCCTTTTGGTGTGGAGAGTATCCTATAAAAATGCACTTGAGAGAGGTAGGGTCTAATTTTCCTCTATGGTGTATATGAACAAACACTGAGCAGCCAAATACTTTAGGGTCTAAGGAAGAGAGTAGTTTGGTGTGTGGAAAGGCTTGTAGAAGGACTTGGCTGGGAGTTCTGAAGCTTAGAACTCTGGAAGGCATTCTGTTGATGAGATAAGTTGCTGTGAGTACAACTTCTCCCCAGAATTGTTTTGGCACATGAGTAGAGAGCATAAGGGATCTAGCAACTTCCAACAGATGTCTATTCTTCCTTTCAGCCACTCCATTTTGTTGTGGAGTGTTAACACAAGAGCTTATATGGATAATGCCTTGATTTAGACAATAAGTATTAAGGCTAGAATTGAAATATTCTTTGGCATTATCAGTTTTTTAGGATTTGGATTTTAGTCTGGAATTGGGTTTGTATCATGGCATGGAAGTTTTGGAAAATCTGGCTGAC
Organism: Populus trichocarpa; assembly: GCF_000002775.5. Lineage (NCBI taxonomy): Eukaryota > Viridiplantae > Streptophyta > Magnoliopsida > Malpighiales > Salicaceae > Populus > Populus trichocarpa. The sequence continues at coordinate 11,829,797 of NC_037302.2, read as the reverse complement.
TTCAGATTTTTCTTTCATAAGGAATAACCAAGTCAATCTAGTGTGATCATCAACAAAGGAGACAAACCACCGAGTTCCAGTTATATTGTGCACTTGTGAGGGGCCCCATACATCACTATGAATCATTGCAAATGGATGTGATGGTTTATATGAAATGGTGGGATAGCTACTACGAACATGTTTAGAGAGTTGACATATTTCACATTTGAAGGATTGTGAGCTTTTATTGGAAAAGAAGGATGGAAACAACTTTTCAAGGTACATGAAGTTTGGATGACCAAGACGATAGTGCCATAACAGAACTTCACTATCTTTATTGACATGAAAATTTAAAGCTAATTGACCCTTGGATGATACATAGCTTCTGTTTCGAGTTTGCTTTAGAGGAATCTCACTTTTGAGCAGATAGAGCCCAGAACACATCTTAGCACTGCCAATCTTCTTCCCCGTATCCAAATCCTGAAATATACACAAATGAGGAAAGAATTTAGCAACACAATTAAGGTCACGAGTCAATTTGCTAATTGAGAGTAAGTTGCAGTCTAGGTTAGGAACATGGAGAATAGAGTTTAGGATCATGTCCCTTGAGAGTCTACTCAGCCCTATTCCCTTTACTTGGGAGGAAGACCCATCAACTATACGGACTGTAGAATTATTAGTGCACCGATTGTATTCATTAAGAAGAGTGGCATCTCTTGTCATATGGTCTGATGCTCCGGAGTCGATGATCCAAGGGCTTGAGTGTTTCTTACTAACAGTAAGGGCTGTTGAAAATTTACCTTTTTGTGCTGACAGACCAGATCCAGAACCAGAGGCTGACATACTTGGTTGAGATAGTGAATTCTGACTGAAGAGTTTCTGTAAGATCTCAAGCTGTTCCTTGCTGAAAGGACTTGTTTCTGTTGGCAGAATGGTGTTCTTATCTCAGTTGTTATCTAAGATAACATTGTGGGCACGTCTATCTTTGTCATTTATTGATTTTGATGGTTTCCAATCAGCAGGTTTGCCATGAATCTTCCAGCAGTTTTCCTTGACATGTCCTGGTTTGTTGCAGTGATCACACCAGGGTCTTCCTTTCCTCTGTCGGTTATCATAGTTGCTGTTTGAATAGCCTCGAGCAGCAAGGGCAGATCCTTCCATTATATGAGCTGAGTTGTGAGGTCCTATCATTACTTTCTTTCTACTTTCTACACGTCTAACCTCAGAGAATACTTCTCTGAGATTTGGAAGAGGTTTGGTTCCCATTATTCTTCCTCTGACTTCATCAAGGTTCTTGTTGAGCCCAAGAAGAAATTTAAAAGTTCTTTTCTGCTCAACAATTCTTATATATAGGACTGTATCTTCAGGGCAATTCCAGCTGTGAATTTCAAACATATTTAGGTGCTGCCAATGACGGCAGAGAGTGTTGAAGTATTGAGTAATAGAAAGTTCTCCTTGGCGTAGATCATGTAACATTGCCTCAATCTCAAATAGTTCTGATGTATTTTCAGAACTTGAGTAGGTTTCTCTTGCTGCTTCCCAGATTTCCTTTGCTGTTCCATATAGGAGAAAATTTTCTCCAATTTCATTGGTCATTGAATTGATCAGCCATGACATTACCATATGATTTTCAGTCTTCCATGTTCGGAACATGGTATCATTCTTTTCTGGTATGATGATATCCCCTGTGAGGTAGTCATCTCTGCCCTTTCCACAAATAAACATCACGACTGATGATGACCATTGAAGATAATTATATCCATTGAGTTTGTGTCCTGTGATTTGGTGTGATGTGCCTTCAGTGCCTCCTGAAAGGCTACCATAAGAGGCTGTTCCTGGCTGTGAGGTCACCTCAGAGAGAGAGCTTTGTCCTGCTGTTGCCATGCCTTAGAGAAACAGATTAGGGTTCAAGAGTAGGCTCTGATACCATGAAGAATTTTGAGAGAAGTCTTTCTCTTTTCTTCATATTACTAGCAGTATGTTTGTACAATAAATAGGGAAGAGAAGCTAACCTACTAACCCTCAAAACAGGAAATAAATACTAGATAGGAAAGTATCCTACACTACACTAGAAAGCAATAATCTAGAGAATCTGGATAGTTATACCAGATTCTCTTTCCTAAACCATATATACTAAGATTTCTTTAAGATCCTAACTGATTTTGAGACTGATTTCCACAATATATGTTACTGGTTTAATTAATTGATTTATTTTAAATATAATTTGGATATAATTTAATATATTGACAATTTAAGGGGAAAAGGTAACCTCATTACATAGGGAATGTGCGTGCGTTGTAGTTTTCAGTAAATTGAAAGAAGAAGAAAGAAAAGGTCTCTTATTCCTCTTCATCTATATGGCTTGGAACACCGTTTGAGATTTGCCACAAATCTGGCCTTTGACTTCTCTCATGAACCACACCATCTGCACATGACGCAATAGGGAGAGAGTCATAGTCAAAGAAAAGTTTTGATTAACTGGAGAGAATGCATACTGGAACAAATATGTGGTCAAATTGAAGCTAAGGAGTGATAAAAGGGCAGTCAGGAGTGTAGACCTCACTTTACCCCATTCATCCCTAGACAGAATACTGTAAGTATGTTATGAAACATGTATTTAGAGTGTAAAAAAAACCCAAGCACATAGTTCAACTACATACCACAAACAGAGGAACTGGATGTTAGAATGAGTAGAATGCATTCTGGTAGCATTTGAATATCAAAATAACTGCTTCAGTGTGTTGATTGATGGCTTGATATTCCCTGTTCTTTTGGTTATCTGGAAGAAGTGGCCATACTGTAGTTTTTCGGATTAATTATGCCTTTTTAATGTTTAGATTTTTTTTATTCTTTTAAAATCTGACACCTAGGTCCCCAACTTTGAAAATCATATTGGAATACGACAAGATGCTTATTATTGTTGAATAGAACATTTGATGTACCAGATAATTGACTAAATATTTGCTATCTTAATGTATTCTCTAAACTCAAAAATTAAGAAACTTATGTGAGCATGGGCTATGGTAGCTAATGTCTTATACTTTCTTATTTCAGTTCATATGGACAGAATTTGTCAACTAGCACATTTATTGGGGAGACATCATTTGCCGTACTCATTTCAATCTTGGGTCTTGTTTTATTTGCCCATTTGATTGGCAATATGCAGGTATCATTAGTGCTTTATGTTTGAGTTTCCACCTCTCAATCTTCCAACTTGCTTTCTCTTTTTGTCTGACTTTTCCATTTCCTGGTATTTCTTTCTTTCTTTTTTCTGAACTTTGAAGACATCTCTTCATGGCGTTTGCTAAAGTTCTCCTTCTTCTTGTTCCCAAACTTGTTCCATCTTATTAGTATAAACAATATGCAGTATATCATCTTCAATGTTTAATTAGGAGGTGGGAAGGCAGGCTGTCAACTATAATTGCTATTTAGTAATTTTCTTGTCTCATATGTCGAGGTATTTCTGGGACCCACTTGATGGTTTTCATGACTGTGATGAACTTCATTTAGAATTCAGAAGCCACGCTACCATCTTCCAATATATGTCTTTGACTGATTGACCTGTGATGAACCTTTTCTCTTCTTTGTCTGTCCTTGTTTACCAATTGCTTTAGTAAGAGATAAGATATCATCTTGTCAGGTTCTATTTTAGTACCACTGCTAAATCCTTTTCGCCCCTCTTTTCATAGCTTAGTACTTTTGATGTTGCCTTGATCTTTCTGTCTCAACTAAATATTTAAAGAAACTTTTGAACAAACTTTTGAAAGCCAAATGGACCCCCCTTGTGTTAATCTTTTATCTGTTACTTTAAAGAGCCTTTTTTCTGGTGCAAAGTCTTCACTTGTTATCAAGATATTGCAAGTTGAAGGCGAATGAATGGTCTCTTCATGCAGAAGTTCTGAAGAATAAAGATTGCCTCTCTAAGTATTTCGTGTTATCCTACTTTGGCTGGATAATAATCTACTGGCAGCATTTATATTTATTACTTTATGACCTGGTTTAATGATTTCACATCTGTTTTATGACGTAGACATATCTTCAATCTCTCACTGTGAGACTGGAAGAATGGAGACTCAAGCGAAGAGATACTGAGGAATGGATGAAGCATCGCCAACTCCCTGAAGATCTGAGGAAACGGGTTCGACGTTTTGTTCAATACAAGTGGCTTGCAACTCGAGGAGTCAATGAAGAATCCATACTACGTGGCCTACCTGCTGATCTTAGACGTGATATCCAGCGCCACCTATGTTTGGACCTTGTTCGACGTGTATGTCTCTATCTGAATATTTAATCTTTTAGAGGTGAAAACACTCGTGTCTGTTTGTCTTTAGTCATTTCTGCCCCGATATAGGGTGCTGAGCTGCATAGGTATTTCAGAGTGGAATTTCATGATGGCTTTTATGTTCTAGTTTGACTTTTGTTATATATGAGCCTTCTTCTCTGATTTGAGCATGGGTTTCTTTCTTTATTATACTCTATGAATTAATCATTGTGAGGTCCTGAATGCAGTTTTTCACAAACAGTATTAGGGAATTGTACTAGATGGACGTATGTCAAGTAGAAAATCATCAATATGTTCATCAATCAAATGCATCTTTTTCCTAGGAAGTTCTGCTTTAGATATTAATTTTTGGGTCTTGAGTCTTGAATCTTGATTTTGATTCTGTACATAATCTGATTATGCTTCCATAAGTTGATAAACCTTGATTGGATATGGTAATCAATTCAGTTCACTCTGTTAGCATTATAATCCAATTGCTTTTCTTGTTTCTAGGTGCCCTTTTTCTCACAGATGGATGATCAACTGCTTGATGCAATATGTGAGCGTCTAGTTTCTTCCCTGAGCACTGAAGGCACGTATATTGTTCGTGAGGGTGATCCTGTGACAGAAATGTTATTTGTTATTAGAGGCAAACTGGAGAGTTCCACTACCAACGGTGGCAGGACAGGTTTCTTTAATTCTATCATGCTGAAACCTGGGGATTTTTGTGGAGAGGAGCTACTTTCATGGGCTTTGCATCCAAAATCATCCCTCAACTTGCCATCATCAACACGAACAGTCAAGGCTCTAAATGAAGTTGAAGCTTTTGTATTGAGAGCAGAAGATCTCAAGTTTGTTGCCAACCAATTTAGACGCCTCCATAGCAAGAGGCTGCAGCATACATTCCGATATCATTCACATCATTGGAGGACATGGGCAGCCTGCTTCATACAGGCTGCTTGGCGTCGGCACAAGAAAAGGATGGTGGAAAACAATCTCACCATGTCAGAATCCTTTGCATTGAATGAGAGAGAGGCTACTGAACCTGAGGAAGAGGATGAGGCTCATTTTTCAGATCGTTCAAATCCTTCCCAGGCAAAACTGAACCTTGGGGTCACAATACTAGCTTCCAGATTCGCTGCCAACACAAGGAGAGGTGCTCAAAAGATCAAGGATGTTGAGATGCCAAAACTACCGAAGCCCGAGGAACCTGACTTTTCATCTGACGTTGATTAGTGTTTGAAGCAGTCTAATATATGATACCAACTAGTGTCTCTACTATGGTCAAATTAGTTTCAGATGCTTGTCAGAGAACTTTCCACCTGATGGAATCCAAGGTCTCACTCGTACGTGAGGGAGGAGACCAGTGGGGTGGGATTGGATTTTCTAGAATTGGTCCGGTAATTGTATATTTTATTTAGATTATGCCCTCATCAGAGGTGATTAATGAGCCATGGAATTTGCTTGCTCTAGCTATCTTTCAAATTGGTCCTTGTATCCATTTGGCTGTACCATGGATTGCAAAATACACGGACTTAAGCTTGTATCATTTGTATATTTGACCACATCCTCTTGAGTATAATTAAATATGGTCAGGTAAATGCCAGTTCGTGCTGTGAGACAAACTTCAAAGTGCCATTTATAATGGTGGCTATGATCAATCTGGACAGGTTAATGTCACGTTTCAGACTTAGAGCTGCTCGAGTGGACTGTTTTCAAACACAGCCACGTGTTATTTCAAAATGGAACTAAAAATTTTGACAGAAACAGGGAGCTGTTGATTGATTTAGAAACTAGTTATGTCAGATGAAGTCTCTTCATGAAATGCCAAAGACAAGCTACAAGAATGACCATGGTACAAATGCTGGGGGCATAACTCTGGAGAAACGAAAAACTTCGGCAATTCATGTCTTTTATTGCCTGCACTGCAGAAACTAGTAAGGAAAAAATGTGAATGCATTTTAGGTTATGTTCTTAGAAAATATTAAAATTAGGGAACTCTGACGTGATTCCGGCCGTGATGCAGCATTATGTACAAGTTACATCCTAAATCAATAATAAAAAAGGAAAAATACACAGGCCAGAAACCTAGATACAAAATGGCAAGCTACATATCGCATGAAATCTCAGATGAAATGTGATCATACTGCGCCATGTCCCTAGAATACAATCCAAAGACCTGTCTTTCCCATTCTTTGTCATCCTTTTATGGACCATACCTGTCAATGTCATAAAACTCTATGTTCTTGTACTTCTGGGATATTATTTCTGCTTGAACTTTTCTTGCAGTGTCTGTTGCACAACCAACAAGAATCAGGACGGAAGTGCCAGCAAATCCTCGAAATGCAGTCAAGTGTGAGATTTGTTCAATCACAGAAGGACCAGCAGCCAGGATAGCCAAAAAGGCAGAACCCAGAACAGATATGCGGCTAAGAACCTGTATGACAACCATTTTAGTATAAATACCGAGTCCAAGAATCATTAGCTCAACAAAACTAAAGGCTCGCACTAAAACTTTACACATGCAATGATAAAATCTTCTAGCAGCTTCTGCATAGTATTAGACGATCAACTTTATGTAGCCCTCAGTGAAAAGGATTATCTGGATTCTGGAACAGTAGAGATGAAAGGGCTTATGTAGTAGCTCTTGTGGAACACTATTCCAAAGGTGGTTCAGCTATGCATAAAATATATTAAGGGGTGTCTAGACATCCATGGAAACGAAAGGGGCCATTATGGTTAACATAGTAATCACATAGGCAATTCCACAGAAAGAGATCACTGATACAAAGGTGTAGCAAGGAGGTTGATCACTAAAAGACCAGGTCTGCTTCTATCGAACATCCAAGAACTAGTGAATGAAACTGGTCAGAAGAGTTCATACGGTTCAAAATAAGCAAATAAAAGAAGAGGGTGAGAGGTGAGATTATTTTTTATTATTAAAAGAACCTAAGAAGTAGAACATTTGTAGATTATGCGATTGACTACTTCATATGATAAATACTAAGATTGCTTAGTAATTGACCATTTTGATGTATACCCCAAGGTCAATTATTAGATGCACCAATCCAAACTCCTGTATCAGATAGTATGGTCTAGAATTCATGTAACAAATACCTGAGGTTCTAGTCATGATAGCATGTTTCGTGTATGGTTCATATATCGATTCAGCATTCAGGTTTATAATGCAAACAATACACATTTCATAAGAAAGAAAAAAACTTACTGTTTTAAGAAAAGCAGCGGTACTTTTACCCGGTCGTACAAGTGGAATTGATGCACCTTGGCGCTTTAACTGTTCACTCACATCATCAGGGTCTAATTGAAGGAAGGTGTAATAATAGTTGAAGAACGCTATTAATAGGATATTGGTTGGGAGATAGAAAGAACCTGCAAACATTTATCCAGTTAGTTTAAACAAGATCTATTTGTTTTACACCGACAAAGAAAGCAGAATCCACCAGATGAAAGTTATTGATGGCAAATTCTTTTCTTCTATTTTCTTTTATTCCATCTCATGCAGTTACTATCAATAGTTTGGTTCTTGGATTACACAACATTACAACTCTGAAGTAAAATAAGAGGCTAGAAAAACAGCCACCCATCCTACCCCACCCTAAGGTAACCATGAATCAGATGACTCAATCACCATACTAAGACAGGAAGGAAGACAGAGCACAGCATCCTACCATAAACATTGAATTGGTTTGGAAGTAAGCAGAGTTTATGGTAAACAGTCAAGAGTATTTGAGCAATTTAAGCACCATGACAAGGCCCTCAAATGAGCACAGAGAAAAATAGCTTCCAAAACCTAGGTAAGACTCATTTCAACTAGGTTGATAATCAATAATTTTGTTAGTGCAAAGAAACTGTTTCCAATCAACTATCATCCTGTCATTTTTAACACGAGCAGCCAAAATAGCAAATGCTCACCTCCCGGGTTCAAAGCCAATGCAGCTTTCTTCAGTGCAGATATTCCAGTGAACCGCGCTAGGGTGCCAGGAAGAGCCAATGATGATGTAGAAAAGATAATTGGCATCACCCCAGAACTATTTACCTGCTCAGTGAAACCATGATATGAAAATAAAGACGAATTAAACCTGAATGGAAGACATACAACCACAGGAAGCCATCTCATCACAACTCAATTAAAAGAAGTGCGCATGCAAGATACATAACATAGTATGTGAATTGTCTGATAATCATCTTCATTTCCTCCCCAGGCTTCTTTCAACACTGGATTCTGTATTACATCCTATGCTGTGGGAATATGCTCAAGCTCATAACTTAAGGTGGTGAGATCATGCATAAGTTTCACAGAACAAAAATATTTGGAAGACAAATCATCAGCCTTAACTTTTGAATGTCGAAGGTAGTCCTATTGAGGTCATAGATTAACATACTATCATCAAACATTATTCAATAATGTTTGTTATTTCTCACTGTTAGGGAGTTGGAGAATAAGAGTTCTGTAAGTTGAACTAACAAAGCTGAAGTAACAGCATGGTCTCTGTTTTCCCTCTTTTCTAGAGAGCTAAAACTAATCTAATAGTAAGAGGCTCAAGGTAACACCAATTTCGCAAAGAGCAAGAACCCAATGATGATATGTGGGGAAATTATGAAAGTAATAAGATGATAATTTTTTTCTTTTCGACGGAAGAAGAGAACTTTACCGAGAAAAATAAAGAAAATACAAGTAACAAGAAAAACAAGACACTCCTGCACAAACAGGAAATCAAATGAGATTAGCTTGATTGTTTCTGAAAGAGATCCAAGGGTGCAAAGGGGAGATGTAGAATGCATGAATTCATCACCGATTGCCTCTCTTTATACACAAGCAGTAAAAGCAAGTGGGTAACAAGCTAAAATTGTTCTTCCAAAGATAATGTCTCCAGAGAAGGATTTTTAAACAATTTGTATTCCTCCTTTCCAAAAAAGCCAGGCTTTTGACCCTTGATCCTCCCAAAGAAAGAGGTATGGCATTTCCCCTCATCTTCCATGGATAATTTTATCTGTTCAAGTTGAAGAGGTAATTTCACCTTCAAATGGTCTCATTAGTGAGCATCTAGCTGCTCTTACTTTTATGATAGCTGAAGTTTTATAAGTTTTGGAATTGACAGAGGAACCCATTTGAGGCACTCTGTTATGAAGATTATCATCATGAATGACAGAACCCATGCAGTTGATATGCTTAATTGGCAAAATATCATATCAAAGTCAGGTCAATGGGTATACCCAATCATAGATACACATACATTGGCATAGTTCTAACATCAAAATTTGGGGACTTTGTTCTTAATTTTGTCTCAGTCTGAGAAAATGACTAGTTAATTACTCCTAGTTGAAAATAAAGGTACATATCAGGAAATTGACCAACAAAGCATTCTGAATAGGAATGAATCAAATCAAAGATTTCAAACTCGTAGAATTTAAAATACATGATACAAGAGCATAAAATACAAACCTTAAAGGGTAGATAAGCAGATTTTTGAAGCCCACCACTTCTGCTGGTATATCTTGAGGCATAGTTGAGTGGAATCTTTCTTTCTGCCTCCTGAAATCCTTTGTTGTAATATTCATTAACATTTTGTTTCTTCCACAAAATCAAGTTTTATCAAAAAATTGGTTAACAATTACCTGAACATAGACAATACCAAGAACTAATAGGAAGAACGAAAAGATGATGGTGCCAAGTCCAACATAGTTACCATCCTGAAATGCCTCTGCAGCAGTCCGACCAAAAGATGCCGGCAAGTAGGAAATAATACTTGTAAATATCAAAAGAGATGTACCATTTCCAAGTTTTAGATCAGAGATTCGTTCTCCAATGTAAGTTGTAAACACAGAGCCAAGTGTCAATAAAGTAACAGATGTTAGAACCCACTGTGTGTTAAAGTCATCAACGTAAGGACGGAGGTAAAGAACCTGACCAATTGCCTGTCATGGAAAACAAAAAATAACTTGGCATCATTTTGTAGAATACATTTCCAGGTACTCTGTTGAGAACATCAACTGTTTTTAAGAGTCTCAAATGCAAGATATTTAATGTTCAACACCTTCACAGACAGATACGTGATGCTGCTATATGACAAGTACTTATAATATGCTACTAGTTTGTATATTCAGACTCCGAAAATTACTTTGCAATAAATTGATCTCATAATTCACAACTATAACTTTGTTGACTGAAGTACTAATAGATGTGTTAATGGTTTTTCTTTTCACATCTTAACAAAAGATATGACCTAAATATATATGACAATCACAAATTTTAGCAACAACAAAACTTTACATTTTTTTTTTTGGAACAACACTTGGCGGGTTATGTGATGAATCTAGGTTCATGTTAGCTAACACATTATTCAGGTGATCATTGAGCTGCTTACCTGTACTATAGCGAAACCAACTGAAGCATACCGAGTATACTGAAGAAGTTTCTTTCTTCCTGCTTCACCTTCTCTCTTCTGAAGATCTTGCAACTTGGGATAAATTTGAGCAAGAAGCTGAAACACAATCTGGGCATTGATAAAGGGAACAATTCCTAGTGAACATATTCCAAGTCTACCAATGCCTCCCCCAGAAAATGAATCCAAAGTGCTCAATAAGCTATTCTGATCTAAATTTCCAGCGAATGCCTCCTGATTTACCCCACCAAGGGGTATATATATCCCAAGACGGGATAGAGCCAGAAACCCCAAAAGCTTGAGAAATTTTCCTGGTAATGGGCCTTTGAAGAAATCGCCAAAATCAATGGAACTGTCCTCGATTGCAGCTGCCAAGAGTCAAAGCATCCCACTTAATTGCTAGGAGATAAAAAATACATTCGCAACTTGAATATCATAAGACATTAAGCCAGAAACAGACCTGCAACTCCTCGCTTATCTTTTTTTGTACTCGAAGCACTCTCAAATATTGGCGATAAGAAGGCTAGAAGACTTTCCCAGGAAGCATTTAGACTGGATGGTACATTTGAATTAATACCCAAGGGATCAAAACTGGAGCAATCACGGTTACAAAGGAATTCAAGTCAGCTAGAGAGAGAGATTACAACAACAGAAAACTAAACATTTATAGAAAAATGTTAGGTGGGGAAATTTTGAATGGAATAATTTCCAAATGAAAAAACACCTATTAAAACGTAGACATCTTTAGAGCTTACTGAATTGAAAAGTTCAAGGCCTTAAACTAGGCAGTAAAAGTTAAATTCGGTAAGAGTATGGTTTGCCTGATTCAAAGAACAATGACAGAAACTAGGAGCTACATCACCTTAGCTTCCATTTAAGACATGTAATGATTGATTTTTCAAAATGCAGAAATATGCTGCTTAATTTCCAAGGAGGAAATGGGAATTATGGAAGTAAGAACGAAAATCAAGCAGAACATCTTCAATCATAACAGGGGATGGTACCAAGCCTAGTTAGAGGGGAGTTATTTGAAGTTTTTAAGTACAAACACTATGTTTCTCCTACAAACAACCCCCACTTTGATGGCTACAAGAAACTGCAGGATTGTTGACCTAAAAAAGCTAATTTCTTGCACATTTCAGTACGAAATCTTAGCAGATAAACCTGGCCTTTCACAAATCAACATTGCACACCAAGTTGAACTGACATTGGTTTTGAACAACTTCTAGCTGCTCGTGTCTAAACCTCTCAGAAAGTATCGCCGTTATACAACACTAGCGATTATCGATTCATTTCAATCTCCAATTTTGATCGAACATATGCACCTTGCTTTTTCAATTTGGGTTCTTTTGGTTTACACCCAGCACCCGTAGTACTATTATGAACAATTTTCATTTCCCTCGCTTCTCCTAAATGTCCATTCGATCCAGACAAACACACACACATACACACACACACAATAGAAGAACCATAACGCGATCAGAAAGCTTTTTATATTGAATAACAACATCACCACCACCTATAGCTCAAGAAACCAAGAAAAGCTTTTTCAAATTATTATTCCTCTTGCCAAGCAATGCATGGGACAGACAAATTGACGTAAAGAGAGACCAAATTACCAACAAACAAACAAAGCCCATTTTGGATAAAGGTACAGAAATCTAACTTTAAAGAACCAAATGACAAGATAATAAGTGAAAAAACACAAAAGGGTGTCCCTGAAAAAGCAAAAAGAAGTACCTATTGGCGTTAAGGGTAGTGTTCCACGACTTGGTGTTGGGTTTTGGCTGGACAGAGAAGCTGGCTCTGCAAACTGATGTTTTGAGTCTTTGAGAGGCTCTTGTGGGATTGATACGAGAGAGGTTGAAGCTAATTGGCGAGCAAGGACATGCTTCTCTCACAGTTAACAACATGATCTTCTCCTAACGCTTAATAGCCTTTTGGTTTTCTCTTGTACTAGTACAAGTTTTCTACTACCAAGTCACAACTACTAGTACAAGGATATTCTTTCTCTTTCTCCTCTTGCTGGAAGTGGAACCTCAACTGTAAACGGTTTTTTCTTTTGACCAAATAAACTTGTGGGATATTTTCCTAATTCAAAATTTTAAAAACAAATTAAGGATATGTTTTAATTTCAACAAAAAAAAAAACGAAAAAAAACATGAGAAATGAGTCCAAAATATGTTTTTCATTGAGTGTATAAATTTGACAAGCTAGATTGTCGGTTTGACGAGCTATATTATTGTAGAATTTTTTTTATATATTTAAATTTTATAGTATTTAAAGTAAATATTCACAATAAAACAAATGATTCTAAAAGAAAAAATATATTTTCATAGTAATTTTTTTTATTGATGCATTTCTTTTTATAAAAAATATCTTCTTTATAAGTAGCATGATTTTTTTGAATAAAAATTCAAGTCAACTAGAATAAATATTTATAAGAATTTAAATAATTTAAATTGAGAAGAGAATATGCATTCTTTTAATCAAAATGTTTATTCTTTATTAAAGCATTTCTTTTTATTTTGATGATAATATATTTTTTTTTTATTATAAGCATTTTTTTTAAAAATCATCATGATAAACAAGTTTCAATAAAAAGATCAAAAACCTTGTCTTAACAATTTTAACACAACCATATAAAAAAAACTAAAAGAATAATTAATGTGATAAAATTAATATAAAAAACCTGATAATAAAAATAACAAATAAGAAATTTTATTCTCATTAAATATTCATGAACAAATTTTTAAAAACAATTATGCATATTAGGTTAATATATATTATATATCATAAAGTAATTATTAACATTACCATAAGAAATTCTAATCTTAATTGAAACTTATGACCAAAATCAGGTAATTTTTCATATATAATGTTAACAATTTTATTATAAAATAAAAATTAATTAATTAACTAACTAAAAAAAAAGGGGAAGGGCCAAAAGAATCATGTTAAGCTCACACGTCTAGCTTGTTAAAAAAACTAGGTGTCTGTGGGCCTAGAAGGTCAAGGCCATGGCATATTGTAAAAAGCTCAGGTGTGGTTCTAGACGTGCACTTTCGTTTATTTTGGATGACTGCTTGTCTATTGTTTTTTTTTTTTAATGACTAGATAACAAGTTGTTCGCCATGATAGAAGACAATCCTCTGCAACTAATTTTGGCCACCTTTGATGATCATAAAAATTAGAGTGGGGTATTTTAGATCCTAAAACCCAAATTTGAACATATTTTTGCCAAAGAAAAGCACAAAAAACATCATATGAAATTCAATAATCCAATCTAAAACCCCCAAACTCCTTATAATCAGTCAAAAAAGCTCAAAATTAAATTGAATCTAAATTTTTTAATGATTTTTGATATATTTTTTATAGCATGATTAAAGAGCTAAACTACCCCTGTACAATTTTTCTCTTAAAAAAGAATCTAATGGTATCAAGATCAATCTTTTGTGTGGTAAGAGGGTGGTCGATCGAATGTTTCTCTCTTATTTTTTTTTATTTGATGACTTGCTCTTTTCTCTTTCAACTTTCAAGGACTGAAATGCGAGAAAACATAAATTAGGACCAAATTGTAAAAATAAAAATTTTGAAGATCAAATTAAATTTTTTAGATAAAGTACTGTAGTAATCTATAATAAAATTTGTAATAGGATTCTGCAAAATAACAGTAGACTTGTTTATGACACCTTATAATACCCACATAACCTAAACAACCCTAAAAGAATCAAAGAAAACCAAGAAAAGACTAGAACAAAAAAAATAAGATAAAATCTGGACAATAGCTAAAATGGTCTTACTGTTTTAAAGATGACAAGATAATAGCCAAAATGGTCTGATCATTTTGAGAAACGATTGGACTGTTTCTCAAACTGGTCTAGCCATTTGTGGAAAATTTCCAGAAATTTTCAGGATTCTTCAAAATGGTCTGAACGACTCTAAAAAGGCATGATCAATTCTCAAAACAGTCTGACCTATTATAAAATGGTCTAACCGATTTTGCCAATTGACAGAAAATTGTGTCTAATGACTAGTTTCTTTTCTAAGCCTATAAATAGCATTTTCCTTGCCCAAAACAAAACAAGAGTGGAACTCCTATGGAAAAAATCCAAGCATACTCCATCTCAAAAACAACCTATAACATCCTTATTTAACTTGTAATAATTTAAAAATAAGGTTACGTGTGAATTGATAAAATCCTTCTAAAGAGCTTAATTGTTATTCCAATCAACTATACTTAGAGAGTATATTGTGGAAAGTGAAAATAACATTTTAAACACCTGGGAAAGTCTCATAGAGATAAAATTTTGAGTGGTTTCATACTTTTTATTCAACCAGTATTGGTGAAAGATTTTCTAGTCTTTAACTTATAAAAAAGATTAGAGATAACAGTTTGTTTCTAAATCCATAGAAGGATTGAGTTTGATCTTGCACCCACAAAACGATCATGTAACAATTTGGTCTCAACTGCTAAGAAGACCGGTATGTGATAGTGAAACTCTTGAACAAAAGTTCAAAGAAAGGAGTAGGTGGTTTGCTGAACCTGTATAAATCTTGGTGCAATCTTTCTAAACTCTCACTCTTTAATTATCGCATTTATATTGTTTATTGCTTCTGCATTTTGTTGAGTGTTTGAAATTGCATGTTATTAGGTAAAAAAAATTAATTTATAGTTTTACCTTGCATACCTATTTCACCTCCCTCTTAAGTGTTTATATTGCCTTAATCCTAAAACAACACTTTATCCATGTTTTATTTTTTTTTTTACAAAAAAACTTATGTTTTTTATTAGAAGAATAATTTCAAAAATTAAAACTTTACATGGAATGAAAAGTAAATTTCAATAAAAAAAATAAAAAAAAATATCATGGATAATTATGATGTAGAAGTACAAAAGAGTTAAAAAAATAATTAATTTGAAAACATTATGTAAAAAGTTAACATAAAAAAACAAATTATTCTTATTGAATATTCATAAAATTATGTAAAACATTAACATAAAATTTTGCGTATTAGATTATATAGATGTTTTATAAATTAATTGAAAAATTTAACATAAAATCTCAAATCTTATTTCAAAAGTAAGGCATATTTGGAGGATTTTTTAAATTTTATTGTAACAATCCTAATTGGAAAGCATTTTATTATAAAATAATAAAAAATTAAAAGGCTATGCGCACAAGTTTGGAAGGCCAAACTCTTGCACCTAGATTTAAAAAAAGCTCGGTGCCTTTTTTTCTTCCAAAGAAGCAAATAACTTGCCGTTCATTTTTTTAATCTACATTAAAACATGTTGCTTGTCTAGACAAATGACTTATTGTTGCCTAGTTCAAGCTCCAACCACCTCTAGTGGTTCAAAAATCAAAAACCAATATATTTGGACCTCAAAAATCAAATTTTCATCTATTTTCACTTGAAAATACTTTAAAAAATCATCACAAAAAGCTTAATAACCATATTAAAAACCTTTAAACACCTTCAAATATTCTTAAAAACCCAAACCAAACAAAACAAAAAAAAAAACTTTCTAAGCCTATATCTACTTTTATTGACATCATTAAAGGTGAAAACCATTTTCATTAAGTTCTTTTCTTAAAATCAAACACAAAATCAAAGTTATCAATGGTTAGAATCCGACCACCTGATAGCTTTCTCTCTTCTTAACTTTTTTGTTGACTGTCTCCCTCCTCTCTTAATCTTTAGGGATCGAGACATGATAAAAAAAATAAAGTTTATGATAAAAAAATAATAATCTAAAAGGATAGGGATGAAAGACAAGAAAAATAAAATTCGGAGATCAAATAGAACTTTTGTTTGCCTTTATGAAAAAGGCCACTATTTTTTTTTTATGTGTGTTTTAATCATCTATCTCTTGATTTGTTTTACGTAGAAGATAAAACTCTATTTCATAAAATCGATCATTAATTTAACTTAATTTTTATGAGGGTTCTTTTTGGGAGTGTATAATTTTTTTTCATAAAGACTAGTTATGGACCCCATTAATCAAGACGTTTGTAGCCACTAGCTCAAGTAAGCCTTCCATCTTAAACATTTCTCATTAAATCCTTTAGATATTCTGAAATGAGCTAAGAACTTTGCATAAACATCTTTGAAGTCAATGATGGATTCGTGATCCAAGTTATGGTACCACATCTAGGATGACCCATAAAACATGGTCAGAAGGATTTTGCATATGGCTCTCTATTTCGTATGATGAGCTTTAGGTTACGACACATGCATGCTTTGCTCATGTTTTTTTAGATCCGTGAGCCCGTCGACTTGTTTAGGCTTATTTTTATGGTGATAAAATCTTTTAAAAGACCAGTGTCAGACTTTTTTAGTTAATAAAGAACTCCCCACATTGCAAAGGTTTTACGCCTCCACGTCAATGATCTTTATAATCATGGAAAAAGATTCATTCCAAGTCTTTTTTTCCCCAAACTCTTAAAGGGAGTCCCTAAGAAAAGGTAGTGGTGATGACGATGATTATTTGTTGACTTGTCCTTAGACTTGCCTTTGTCACATTTGGAGTATCCACTTGAAAATGTTTTACATGATGGTGAGAGTGGATTTTATATAGGATGTAAGGACGCTGACTCTCCCTTTTGTTTTTTTGCATGTCATTTTACTTATTCTTTCCTCGAACTAGAGTTTTTTGTTTGCACTAGGGGGTGTATGTGATGGAGCCACATGTAGAGGAAGAGGTAAGACCTTAAGTTGCTCCTAGACAGCTAACACAACCTCCATAAACATTCTCACTTGTTTCTAGGTTTTTAGCTAAGGAAAGAATCAGAAAAGAAAAAGAATTAATTGAATTGGCTTTTGTTTGAGTCTCCACAAATAATGCCACTAATAAAGTTGAAGAAAACTTCAAAGGATCTTGGGTTTTTCATAGTTATATATTGGGATTTGAAAATTCTTTTGAATAAGATTTTGATTGGTGGTTCATAATATTCTACATAACAAGTCATGATACAAGGCCTTTTGATGTTTAAGATAGCAAGGATATAAAAAGAATGTAATGTGTAAAAGAAGAAGATTAAATGTAGGAAAATGTTCTTCTTTGTCTACTTATAAGTAAAAATGAGCATGATTCATTCTTGATGATTCATGAGTATTTATATATCTAAGAATAATATAAACTTGCTTGATGCATAGTATAGTTGTAAATATAGCGAGTAGTCTACTTATAGGGATAATCATGCAAAACAATTATTTTTATAGTGGATGACTGCATAACCAACTTGTAAAATAAAGATGAGGTGCTTATATGGATAGACTTATTGTAGGGAACATGCCTTAACATTATTTGACGTGCCTATGATGGTAAAAAATCATGTCAAGGAGAATTTTCTGAAACACAAAAACGGGAGCATTAGTGGGCTTGGGTTTGAACCCACCACACCAACAGGCCTAGGTTTTGAAGCCATCGCATCAATTGGTTTAAGATTTGTTTCATCATCGGGCTTGGTCAGCAATTTGGGTTCGGTCTGAGCCCATCTCCACCGTGTCCTTTCCTTTATATTATGCGATGCTTCGAGCCTAATGTTTGCTACCGTCAAGATCTAGAAAAGCAGGAGGTCTATATTTCATGCAACATTATCAGCTTGGGCTAATCTTTTTTTCCTGAAAATAACTGAGACTTGTACAAGAACTCCAATAGAGAGAGTCACTTGGATTAAATTAAGGCAGACATGGACCCAATTTGCAACCCAACAACCAAGAAAACATGGCGTTGTCGCCGATGATGATGGCATATGATACTGGCCCAGATCCGGTCCTCTCAAATCATGATCTTCGTCCTGTTGTTCTTCATGCAAGCATGAAAGATTCAGAAACTAAAATGTTTTGGCCTACTGGTGAGGCTGTCAATCATGGACTTGGAACCCTAAAAACAAAACTGAGGCTGGAGTTTATAATAAGTGTGGTCAAGCTACGCCAGCTCAGTTGCATGAAATGTACCCGACATGCACAGGTTGTATATAATATTTGGATTCAAATACAAGGTACAATATGGATCTTTTTACCATTGCATGGTCCAAAACCAGGCAGATTCTTCTTGTATTAACCTACTAACTACTACCACTGAGAGAAGATATAGAACTTGTGGCTGGGGGAGTTCTGCATCACTGTTCTTATTATTATTATTATTATTATTATTATTTTAGTTCTAGCTCTTGGCCCCTTTCTGAAAGCCCTACCCAACTTTTTGGTCTCTTTTGCAAATTCAATCGGGTATGGTTGAGATCTCTGCCTTTATTTCTTAGTAAAGTATATATACTACTGGGTGCATTATCCTCTCATCTTTTCAGTATAGTATTAAATTAATCAGGGTGGATTCAGGCATCCGGATTTCAATCATGGAGAGCATGCACCTTGGATGATTTTTAATCATTTCCCTAACTGGAGCGGTCAAGTTTCAAGACCACTTGTTTACATAGTGAAGTATCGAGCAGATTGGACCTCTCGTCGTCCAAATAGAAAGAGTACTGCCCCAACTACAGGGATTATAGCAAGCAAAGCGAATGCCCAAGTTACACAGAGACCCACTTGATTAACTTGGGAAGAAAAGGTGAGGGCAAAAATTAAAGTTGATTGGATTATTAATTCAATAATAGAGAGAGGGAACAGGCAAGCATGGTGCTCTAAAAGCCTGCATATCCACGAAAAGAAGAGCAAGAAAAAGGCAATGCATGATGCTGTCCTTTGTCATCTTCCTGTTCCATGCCTCCAACCACAAGTGCCTTTTACATTCCATTTACATTGTTTATTTAAATTAAATAAACACCTGCATTATCTTCTTCTTTATTCCCCGATTGACCAGATTTTCAAAACCAAAAAAGAACTAAAGAGTTTCTTTCTAATCGATGAGCTTGAGAAAGAATTAAAATATCGGTGCAACCATGACCACAGTACTCCCTACCCTTTTCCTAATATAATAAGCCTTCAGTCGACGCAGGCTCCACTTTTAAGAGGTAGGAAGAAAGTGGCGATGCATTCAGTGTTGGCTAGCTTCGAAGACAATCCTTTTCTTTTGAAGGGTTTAGGTAATCTGAGGTGGGACCTGGATTGTTTTGTGGACAAAGGCAGAGGTTATAATATGATTGAGTATAGGCGTGGGAGAGGGTGGCATGCAGTTTATTATAGGTTTTCGTTTTGAACCTTTTTCTTTTGAAAGAACAGTACAACAGCAAAACAATAAGCAAAGTAGGTTGAGACAACGAGCTAGGCTTGAGATATCATTTGCAAAAGAAAAGAGTAGGTTAAAAGCCTTACTTGACTAAGACAAAGTTTGTCTTTCCTGTTTGCAATGTTTAGCTTTTCGTTGATTCCGAGCAGTTTTCTCTATCAAGTTTTATATCTATCTTTCTTGCATTTTACTTGTTTTGTTAGGTGACTTCATGTATTAATTTACATGTAGTGGATTCGATCTAATGTGATTGAAGAAAGGTTACTTCTTTTCGTTAATTTTTTTTTTATGGGATTTCAATTTTGTGAAAGCTTTTCTTAAAGTCTCAATTATGAAATACCTAGTAAGTTTTTTTAATCCCTAAAATCTTTAAATTTAATCAAATCTTTTTAGAATTAATTTGATGTGATTAAATATTCCGTTTTCAATAAAAAGTTTTGATGATTTCACTTATATTATTTATATTTAAAAATTTAGTTACAAGTGCCGGAGAATTTGTTCAAAAACATAATTAACAAGCACATTTGAAGCCAATATCAAAGTAGGGTCCACTCATTACCATTAACTGAAGCTAAGGAATTGATATTGATAATGCTATTAATAACATATATATATATATATATATATATATATATATATATATATATATGTAATTGATATTGATAATGATATTAATCCATATATTAACATATATGTAAGATTTTGTAATACTTAGTTTACCTTGTTAACAATAGGCTTTTTTTTTTATATAATCATCAAGAGTATATTGAAAAGGCCATAAAGTCAATATAGCTTGTTAATAATAATTAAAGAGTTGATATTGATATTAGTCGATATATTGACAAACATGTAAGATGTTCTAATACTTAGTCTACCGTGTTATGGTAGCTAAAGAATTAATATCAATATTGCTCGATATATTGACATACATGTAAGATGTTCTAATACTTAGTCTACCATGTTAATGGTAGCTAAGGAATTGATATCGATATTGCTCGATATATTGACAGATATGTAAAATGTTCTGATACTTAGCATGCTATATATGACAGTAGCTAAGAGAATGATATTGGTTTTATTGATAGAACATATAGGGATATTCTGATACTTAGTTAATCGTGTTGACGGTGACTAAGAGAATGATATTGGTTTTATTGATAGAACATATAGGGATATTCTGATACTTAGTTAATCGTGTTGACGGTGACTAAAAAAATGAATTCGACTTATTCAGTGATTCATGTAGATGGTGATTATAATGGAGAATGAGATATTTAATCACTTCTACAAACGATGACTAAGGATTAACTAATACAAATCTTAATTTTGAATAATTTAGTAATGACTTATTTGGTATATATGGATTAATAAATTTCTAATACGGTGATGAAAATCTAGAACCCTTACATGTATTAAATTGATTGTGTTAGTTTTGGGAAATACAATTATAAAATAATAAATTGATATCTAATTTACTTTTAAAATATTATATTCTTTACAGGTTCATCTCATTCGGTGGGGTCACGCTAATATTAGTCATTAACTTTTATTTTCCTAGGTATATAGTCGATGTAATTTGAGTCTTATGTCATTGTAATAATTTTCTTTTGAGATATGTTTAGTTATGCAACCTTATTTAAATACCGTAAATTAAACCCTTTTATGCTAAATTTCCTCATGTATTTATTATGTCGATCTTATAGTATAATAATGAAAGAGAATAAAAATATCAATATAATTCACAATGAATGACTATGGGGAATTCTAATAGATTAATAAATGAATTGGTGGTATGCATGAAGCATTTGTGTGGAGTTTATACAAATGTGTGTTATGCAAGATGTAGCATGATAAATTTTTTTTATAGGTCATGTAGGGATCCTATTGAATTTTGTCAAATCCAACAAATCCTTTGAATAATTGATTTGATATATTGTGAATTATGACATGGTTATTGTTTTAGGAAAAAAAAATACAAATGTTAATTCATTTGATCCCTTCAAATACGTAATACATGTAATTAAAAACTTTACATGAAAGATGCTTTAATGGAAACATGATAATAACTAATTGAGGATAAGGAGAATATAATAATAAAAATATTATTGCGATAGAGAAAAAAAATATTATTTGTAGAGTGTATATTTTTTACCGACAGCTTGCTAGCTTTACTTTGAATATTGTTTGTTAGGTGAGACTTCAAAATATGATTTATATTATTGTATAATATTTTTATTTAAATAAAAGTCTCTAGGGCTTGAAATTTACACTCGTTCATCACTACCGTGTACTTAATTTATCAAATAAAGTGAAAATGATAAAATTTAAATTTGTGACCGTTTGGTCACAAAGATCCTAATATTATATTAAAAAATCATTTAAACTCAATAACTTACATTTTTAAATGAAACTCTAAGATATAGTTTATATTATTATCTAACAAATATAAATTATCTTTCATCATAAAAGAAATAAGAAAAGAAAAAAAAAAGAATGAGTCACTTTTCTTTAAGTCTTGGGAATGAAATCCTAACTCAATTATTAAATTCAATATAAATTAAAACAAAAACTTCTCAAGCAATTTTGTAAACTACTCACTTTGTTTGTTTGTTTGCATTTAATTTGTTATATTCTTTAATTAATCATACGACTGTAATACCTAACATGCATGCTCAATCTCATTGTTGGATTTTTAATTGTATATATCCGTATGCCTTTTTACATAAATTTATGATATATTTTTATTCTATGAATTCATAAAACTTTCCACGGTGCATGAAGTTTTTGTTATGAAATATGTAAACTTCTTTTTTCTTTTCTTGCAATAACTTTTAAAATATACATACAATGTATACGTGCATTTAATGTATATTTCTCTTTATTATATTAAATTTCTATATATTCCAATACTTAAAATTAAGTACTTAAGGGTAATCAAGAAGACCATAATAATTAAATGTGGAGATAGCATGCTCGCATGCATGGCTGGAGTCAATAAATAGACCTTCATTTATATTGATGGAGGCATGAAGGCAACACATCTTTTTATGTCTTCCAATTTGATATCTCGTCCACATTCAATTCATAATTATCTCCCTACCAAGATGCTTTTAACCAGTCGTGTACCTGAAAATGATGTTAAACTAACACAAACGTATTTTAAGAAAATTTTGCGATTTGGATGAATCAAGTTGATTCTATTTTATTTTAATTTGATAGTAAAAAAAAAAAGCCATAATGTCAAGAAATAGATTATTTTTTTGAATAATCATAGTAACTTGAAAAAATATTTTCTCAAAAGAGAAAAATATTGATGTAACTCTATTTCCATTCTATTAAATATGGAGGATGAAATTGAGTAAAAAGAGAAAAAAATCTGATTTAACTTAGATTAGCGTGACAAATCTGTAATCCGGATAATAAGAGTCGAGTCAACCTAGGTAAACAAGCTAAATTCGAGGTCTAAGTCATGAAATCAGGATAACCCGATATAAAAGAAAATGAAGAAAACCTCAATGCCAATTTTTTTTAAAAAAAAAATTGTTGAATGATGAAAACTAAAAAAAAGAAAACAAAATAGAATTTCAACCCGCGTTAACTTTTCAAACTTGTGACCTGAGTCATTAGACTAGAAGCACTGCATCTAGAAAAACTAAAAAGCTCAATTATTAACCGATCAAATGTTAAATGATAAAATTAGAAAAATAATCTCAACTATATAAAAGGATTCAAAACAAAAAAATAGTAATTAAAATAATGAGCATCGAAATTGAAATTAAAAATAATTTTAATTTTTTATGGAAGAGTGAAATTAAAAAGAAAAATAAATTAACAAAATGACCCAAATTAAATAAAAAAATTGAGGATCAAATTTGAAATAAAAAATATAAAAAAATTGATTGAAGGGTGAAATTGAAAAGAAAAATTAATTTAATAAAAAAAATCCAAAAATAAAAATCAATTAAAAAAAGAAGGACCACTTTTAAAAAAATACTATATCACAAATTGAGATTGAAAGATGTAATTGAAAACAATCAAAATTTACAAAAAAAAATAGAAATCATAAAAATAAAGATCAAAATTGAAATCTCAAAATATCAAGGGACAATTCTAAAATTTTGCATGGGCAATGTGATTTTTATGGGGAGGAGAGATAAAAGTGAGGGGAGGAAAAAAAAGGTCACCAGAGACGAATCATAGTACTACCGCAGGCCACACGCGTTCTCTTATAAGGAAGAGGGCATGGTGATACACATCTAATGACATGAAAAAAGCTGGTTTTTGGCATGAGTGTCTCCCACATGTCTTACATGCACCAACCAATTTTATTTTTTAATTTTATTTTATATTTATTAAAATATCAAATTATTTTTTAGCCCACTTCATGATAATGAAAAAATTAGTGTGAAAGATGAAAGTACTCCTGAATATCAGTTTTAAATTTTTTTATTTTAAAGGCATTTTGATTGTTTTATTGTAGTTTCAAAATAAAAAAAGATTTATTACCTCTAAATTATTTAATAATAACTAATAGATCTTGTAGCAAATATTAAACCACGCCTAATTGCTAGCTAGTTTGAAGATTCTAGATGAAAAGTGCACAATTATTATTATATTGTTCTAGGAAACATTGCTACTAAATCTGGATGAATAGGTTTTCGTAGCTTTTGTTAATGTTTGCACATTTTAGTGGATTATGACACTTTCTTTCCCCTTCTCGTTAAAATGAAGGGAATATGATCTAGCTAGATCTTATGATAATTAATGAGGCAAAGAAATTAGTAACAAGGGGCGTTAAATATCCAAATTGCTATCAAATTGATGAACTTGCTTGTCATTGTCTTGACTGTTCATAATTTTAAATCCTATGTGAAGTTTTTTGCTTTAACAACGTATTTTTAAAGGATTCAAACTCAGTAAACCCATCATTCTATGGATTGACAGTTAAATATTTCTCTTTTATTTTTGTATTTGAATTGAGAAATCTCTAAAAATAACTCACTACTATATACGCAGGAAAAAAAAAGTGTAGTAAGAATAAATTTTAAAACCATATTTGAGATTAGATATAGTTCATTTTCGGTCTTTAGGTCTTATTTCTTTCGTGTAATACATGAATAGATGTCTTGTTTTAAAAAGGAATGATGAGTTGTTAAATCCCATTAGTTTTTAAGCTTATATATATAGTATATTTTTTTTATCCATTAGTTTTTTTATCAATATGGATGTTCGGGTTAGTTTGCGCGCATCTCGTCTAATTCCACGGGCCCTGAAGTTAATGATCATGTACGCCTCTAGTGACTATTTTATTAGCAACCACAATGCTCAAACCTGAAATTACAGGAGGAGCAAACCTTTTAATTTGAAACTTTTATTATTGGACCACCTATTAAATGGTTAGTTGATTATATATATAATACTTTTTTTCTATGTTAATGCTATCGTTCACATTTTTATATTTAAAGCACATATGAAAAATAATTTTCACCGGAAATTGTGCATGGTATAAAATGTGAGAAATTGACATCATCAGCTTTTTTATCAAGAAATAAAAAGGCTGACATCATAAGATTACATAAAACAAAAGGAAAAAAAACGTATAAAAAAAGCTAAATTAATCATTCCATCAAATTACGGATTAATTAAATGGATAAACAATATTTGAATTAGTGGAAACTACGCCAGGCCTCTCTGCATGCTAAGCAATATAAATATTTACTTTCACGTCACCTTCAATATGAAGAATCTAGCTATCCATTTAATTTTCACTATCATTAAAGCTCTAGTTCAAAACTTTAGGATATATATATACATACATGAATTTAGGTGATGATCTTAAATGAGAACACATGCAATGCAGGGTTGATATTAAGTTAGCTCCAGTTGATCTTCAACGAGAAGCACGCAATGATTTTTGTCAGCATTAGTGTCATCTTGACTTTGTCGACATGGAAAGAGAAAAGAAATGTCTTTGTTCATGTGGATGTTTATCATATATGCATTAATTGGGCGGCTTTTTCTTTGACATGGAGGTTTGACAATCTGGGGCTGCGTTCTCTTGCCCTTTGAGACACGGTGAGCAGAGGCACATGCAGACTCTTGGTTGACACACAGCGAATAATCATTCTGAGTCACAGGGAGGGAATCAGCTGCTATAGAAGAATCATTCATGTATATATGCTGCTAATTAGCTCTTAATTAAAAGCTCCTATATATATAAAATCGATCTTCATCATCCTCAAATATTTGGGATTTCTAGCTAGTTTCCCTACTCGATTAATTCATCCTTTGTCCAGATACGTTGTGGGGTTTTTAATGTCACCACTTCGTGATGTTCTTCTCTATATATTCTATATTCAAAGTGTGCTTTGTTTACCCTATTAATTGTGCTTTCCTTTTGTATTTATAGCTTATAGTTTCAATCAGCAGAAGACTACCAAATTCCGTACAGCATTTTTCAACAACACAGATGCTATTGAAATGAGTCTCCAATAAGTTGATGTGATCCAATTTATTGCCAAGTCTTGATGATGATAATCATCAAGGTCATTTGCGTGATGAATCTATAGCTTTGATTATAAGGAACAAATGTAAGAGGAAAAAAGTCAGTGAAGTTACTTTCCCTCATTTTGTTTGAAAGTAAGTGTGACAAATGAAGGGAAATAAAGTGGAGAGGAAGTACATTAATTCTTTGTTAATTTTATTTGAAACAAAAGGAAGAATTTTGAAGAATAAAATTATGCATTTGGTTTAAACTTGCAAATAATTTTGTTGAGAATAAAATTATATATAGTTTCATAAGTTCTCCACCCGTTTCTCTCTTAATTGGAGACATTATTAAATGTGAAATTTATAAAACTTCACCGTCAACGGTCAATGAAATTTATTAAATTTTTTGGATAGGTTAATATAATTAGAGGCCTGTACAAGCAGTGAAGCGAGGGAGACGAGGGAAGAAAATGCTGCTAAGCAAGCACAAGTAGAGAATTAGAGGCCTGTACAAGCAGTAAAGCGAGGGAGACGAGGGAAGAAAATGCTGCTGCCTGCTGCCTGCTGCCTGCTGCCTGCTGCCTGCTGCCTGCTGCTACCCACGAAGACTGCCTGGAGCTAGGAGGGGGTAGTTGCCATTCCCAGCTTTGCTATCTATCTGTCATTAACTGATAATTCTTTATGATTCGTCTCAATTTGGAAATTACGATCCATTAATGTTGAAAACCAAATTTCATGGTGGGTTGTGCCTGTAATTTACTCCTCTTTCCTTTTATGGAGACATGGGCCACGTGGTGTTAGTGACAGATGGATGGGTGCTGTCTTATTTCTTGTGTTTTGTACATTCTACATCTGTTCCTGTCCTTTCGCCACCTCTTGCAATAACGCCGGTTTCTTTTTTTTTTCTCGTAGGGATAAGGATATAATAATGTATTTTTTTTGTTTTTTAAAATAATATTTTTACTTTAAATAAAAAATAAAATATTTTAAAATACAAAAATAAATAGCTCAAGAACAAAGAGGTTGAGGAGGTGTAAATCTATTCCCATCGTGTTAGCTAGTAAAAGAGAAGAAAACTCTCCTGTGGGCTATTAGAATAATAATCTTCTAGAGCTAAATTATGTGTATAATTCACAAGTCAATCTATGCACCGATTGTATTTTTTTTTTTTATAATCCGGGATGTCCAGGTCAGCTTACGTGCAACACGATTAATCTTCGGACTCATTGAATACCCTGCAAGCCTAGTTGGTAAATAAAGCACCACGAGAGTGACAAACATGCACGCTGAAACTTAAATCCAAAATACAGAGATGAAAAGCCCAATAACCACTGGCCAGAGGCCTCGGTGCACACCGATTGTATTATTGAAAAACATGACAAATGCAAATTTTCTAACAAAATGAGTAGCGACACTCCCTCACCAGCATACAAAACAATCCACGTGAACATATCTTTCACGAGAAAGGAAAATCTCGAGCAGTCGGATTCTTGGAATTTGGCAAGAAACCAGTCTGTCCATCTCAAGCACGAACTCAACTCCCCTAGTTATCATCTTGAGATTTTGCCATGTAAAGGGATAAGTTGAAGCTCTGTTAAATCACTATCAATGGCTACTGCTGAATAATCGTGGGGGTGATAAAATAAAATGAGAAGAAAAAAACCTATAACAGGAGGAATGCCTCATTTTTATTAATCATGGTCCCACGTAAACAATAAATATTTATATCTATGACAAAATACTATAAAATCCTATAACAAAAAAAAAAAAAAAAGCATATAAAAGAACTTAATAAAAGAAAAGTGAGACATTGCTGCCTAAAGATTCCGTTAATCTATCAACTCAACATCTCCCTCTTCTCTAAACTGCTTTCTTTTCCTTTTTACCCCCCTCAACCGTTTTCACCGTCCGCCAAAAACAGTCGACCATATTTACAACTCTGTCCAACATAAACAAGGGATTGCCAACGCTATCCATTCTCTCCCTATCTCAGCCATGAGTGCCCCTGGTTCACAACCCATCAACCACCACTCTGATGCTACTTGGCAGCCAATCACCGTGGCTACGGCTGTCAGAATCGGTATCAGGCTCGAGCCGGATGATCGTGGATTCGTTAGCGCATATAGGTAGCCGTAATTTGAGCTGGCGCAAGCTTGGAACCAATACGTTGTCGGTCCATTCTTCTAAGCCTGTTCGGGCTAACCATATCCCGCCAACAATTTTTTCCAATGCCTCGTCTTGGATTTCAATCTGCATCTGATTGCTGAAGATGGTCGAAAACTTCTTGGTTATAGAATTTGAAATGTCGTGTCTAATGGAGCTGAAATCTGCATGTTTGAAGACAATGTGGTCGTCCACTAAATTGAGCAGCTCTTTAGAGACCGATGAAGTTGCAGACGTCAACAGTCTGTTGTTGAGGGCATCTTCATCTTCATGATCAACTGTAAGATCACTTGAATTGTGCGAGCCATCTGCTTTATCATCCCCTGTCTCAGCAGCTTCGTTCAAGTCGAATGCTAGTGCTGTTCCTAAGTCCTTCCTTGGCTTTGCCGACCTCTCTTCATCATGAAGCCAATTGGCTCTGCGCTTTGCTGTTCTCTCAGAAAGGGTTAGCCTTAATTGCCAACCTCCGCTAGCCAGACTCGCAAGCTTCTTCTCATCCAGCGAAATGCCGTTTGATAGGAATTTGAGATTGTCTGGTAAGCGATTTGCAGTCAGAATGAATATAACATTACCAAGACTGATTTCACGGCCAAGGGAATCGGCAATACGACCTCTCTCCATAGCCCGCTTTATGCTCCCTCTAACAAGCATATCCGCTTCATCAATATCCTCTAGTATGATTACTGAGAAGGGGTTCCTTCTAACTGCCTCTGCTATTCGATCAAGCACAGTTTTACCACGGAAACTCACTTCAGATTCCCCATCCTCACGCCATGAACCAAGGCAAACCATTATTGGATTTGCCCCACAAACAAGCTCTGAAAGAGCAGATGCCATCTTCTTCTTGCCAGCCCTGTCAGGACCAGTGAACAACAGCCAAATGTCACCCTTTGATCCGGTGCTCCGACCTTTACCATGACCCAATTTGCATTGTGTCACTGTTGTAGCCACTGCAGATGCTGCATCCCGTTGCCACCAAACCTTTTCCAGAAGACCCTTGAGGAGTTTCTTGAACGAGTCAGCATCTAATTTGCTGAGAAGTTTGACGCTGTGCAATTCATTGAAATTGGGTCGCGGCTCAGAAGGTACACAGCTTAAAAAGTCCTTGGTACGGTCCTCGTGTTCTTTTTCAGGAGT
Organism: Populus trichocarpa; assembly: GCF_000002775.5. Lineage (NCBI taxonomy): Eukaryota > Viridiplantae > Streptophyta > Magnoliopsida > Malpighiales > Salicaceae > Populus > Populus trichocarpa. The sequence goes on along the minus strand of NC_037302.2, from coordinate 11,800,171 downwards.
CTCCCCAACAACCTTTGGTCTACCAAGAACCAGGTCTGTTCTCACAGGGCTTCCAGGCGGAGTGGTTGCCCGTCCAGCTGGTTGGCTTGGCAACAGATTTGGGTTGAACACGAGGGTTCTGTCCGGCTTTTTATTTAAACTTAACTTGGGCTGGAAAGGTTGGCGAGGAAGCAGGTTATGATTATGTAAGTTTGTCATTGAGAGAGCAGGTTGGGCAATTCTTTCAGATCCAAGATTAGGTTGATGATAAGCAGGATGAAGATGCAAGCATCTATCGTGCCAGTTCTTCTGCAACTCCAGTCTCTTCTGCTTCAACATCAGTTCTTGATCCTTGGTCTGCATGATAACACAGCGACAATATTAGTTTCATTGTTGAACTTTTGATTTTAGCACTTAAAATGAGAAAAAAGAATCTTATTTCCGCCAGTACAAGTTTGCAGTTCACTTTGAGGTTTGAGCTAACTTACCACTGTCGGATCAGATGACTCAACATCACCATCTTGAGGCTTTGCATTTCTCAACCATTGTGGCAGTGGTGGCTCAGCTGATTCAGATTTGACTCCTGAAGATTTCTCAACCTCCTTCGGTACAATTTTTGCTAGCTCTTGCTCATAATTCCGCATGCAATCAGGGCAACAACTCATTCTTCGAGCAGGATCCAAGTTCTCAGAGAAACGCCTTGGCGGAGCAAGAGTCACAGATGGAAAACCCTTCAGTGGTGATAGAGACTCGACTGAGCTGCTGAGGATTCCATTGGTTCCAAGCCTACACATCGACAATAATGTAAATGATTTAATCATAAGTAACAGAAAAAAGAATGATTAATCACAATTATTCTCTGGACAAAGGACTATATAAAAACAAATCCTTAAACTAAAGGAAGTTTTTATTCCTTAAGCCAGGTGCAATTCAGATGTCAGAATTCTCCGAAACCTCCACTAGCATGCAACTTTCTGAACGAACAGACAAAAAATCCCAAATTGTAGATCAGTATATAGAACTTAACTAGGAATATATTTTCCGAAAGTCCAGATATCAAACAATCTACAACACAGCAATTTCCGAAGGCATCACTCATTGAAGATGTAAGAACATCTCCAGTTTTCCACCAGATCCTCTGGCTAACGCGTAAGTTAAGCTAATGAATGAAAAAGTATAGCTCCAAAAATAGCAATAACAGCACATATACCTAGGAAACATCCCTGGAAGAGGTGCTCTAGCAGCAATTGGCACAGCCTGCAGATCCCAATCATTTTCCATTGAAGGATGATAGACTTGGCATCTCAAATATGTCTCACAAGTAGCAGTCCCAATCAACCAAACCTTCCCACCACCACTCCCCTCTCCAAACCTCCCCAAAAGCTTCTTCATCTCCTCCACAGCCGACCGCCCAATATCTGACACAATCTGCTGCTGCTGAACCCCACCAGAACCTGCAAAGCTCACTTGCTGCTCAACAAGCCATTTCAAATCCCCCATATCAAGAATCACGCCACCACAATCCAAATTCCCTATCCGGGTCTCAATCAACCCCCCTAATTCCACAATCCTCGCCGCTACCTGTGCTTTATCCAAAAACTCTTTTTCTAAATGAATCACATGAACATTCTTTAACACCCCATCTCCTACTTCTTTACTCTCTATTCTCTTCAAAACCTCCTTCACTACCATCTCTGGCTCTGATTCACCTACCAAAACAGGATTCTTCTTCTTACTCTTGGACAAAATAGCAATAACCTTCTTAACCTCCTCATTTCTTGGTGCACCAGATTGACCGACACTCCCTTGTTGCAATCTTGGATTCATATAAAAATTCCTATTAGTAACAGGAGCAGGAACAGCCACAGCTCCTGGAGCACGAAACCCCAATCCAATCCCAGAGTTAGCAGCAGGATTCGAATTCGAAGAAGCATTCAAAGATTGCTCAATTGCTGCCTTAACAGCTGGGCTCGAAAAGCTAGCTTCCCTCATAACTCTACTAACACTTGGATCATCAAGAATTGATATAATCAACTGCTCCAGCTCAACTTTGACAGCCAAAAGTGGTTGTTGCTGCTGTTCAGGGCACCCTCTTCGCTGATGAGCCTGGGCACGCTTTAGTGCAGCCATTAAGGCATTGGAGATTGGTGGGTCAAGGCCAGGACTAAGGTTTTGTGCAGTAGGGAGGCGTTCGAGGGCAACAGTAAAGCAGAGCTCAAGAGCTCTGCACTGAAGAGGATGCGAAGAATTAGGGTGTGATTTGATGCATGCTTGACGGAGGAAACCAGATTGGGAAGCTAATAGTGTTGCCGCCACATGAAGTGGTGTGGTCTGACCATGGTTACGGCGGCTTGCTTCGGCAATCGAGTGGTTCAGTACACTCGCCGCCTCTGGTGTCAGAGTTTGCTGGATGGTGCTAAGTCCAGCTCTCATTTCTTGAAAACCAGGAACAAAAGTCTTCGTCAAATTCAAACTCTGTATTGAAATGAATTCAAGAAGGAATAAAGAAGCTTTCTTTCTTGCAAGTTCTTTGTTTTCAGGGAGTGGGGGATGTAATCGCTAAAGACAAACAACAAGGGTGGTTTGGTTTTGGTTTGTCCAAATGGACAAATTGGCTTACAATTTTCAGGTGGAGAGGGAGGGATGAGGAGATTATCAAACAACAAAGAACTAAATAAAAATAAAAAAGAAGCTATCTTTATAATTCCCTTTTATCTAACAAGAAGGCTCTTATGGCAGGATCTACTATCTATCCATCCATCCATCCATCTCTTTCTTGGCTTCCCCTTTACTTGCTTTGAGTTGTTTGTTTTGTTTTGCTTTTTTTCTCGCTTTCTCACTCACATAAAAAGCTACATAAGAGAATTCAACGCGAAAACGAAAGATCGGATCCTCCTCTTCACAATAACCATCGATCCCTCTTTCTCTCTCTTACTCACTGAACTCTTTTCTATCTCTATCCATCTGATGATGCCGCTGCTACTGATGATTCAATAACAAAAAAAAATATCCCATCTCAAATATACCCAACAATGTTAAATAGTAATTAAATATTTAAATAATACTAAACAAATAAGACCGACCAGGAAGAGTAGAAAGTAGCAGTAGCAGTAAATTAGTGTTAGGGGGGCAGATAGATGCATGATTTTTTTTGTTTTTATTGTGAAAAGGATAGAGAAAGAGAATTTCTGGAGAGTAGAGAGGGGGGTGGGGATGTAGTACCATCAGTTACAAAGATTTCTGTAAAATGCTATCTGGGCCCTATTTTTTAGTGCTTGCGTCATCTTTCGTTACTTCCTTTTTTTTATTGGAGTTGATATTTAACTTGGTTTAAATCTTAAATTAAATTAAAAAATTTTAATTAAATTAAATCCAAATGATTTTTTTAATTATGATTTAATATAATCATTTTCAGAAGTCTTTTTAAAAAACACTGTAATAACCTTTTTAATTAAAATAATACACTCAGATTAATTTAAAAATTCATAAATTAACTGAATAACTTATTTTTTTTTAAGTTAATCTCTAAAGCGTAGCATTGTTTTTATAGAAAAAGGAACCCATTTGTTTTTAACTTTAAAAGTGTTTTTTTATTTTAAATTAATTTTTAAAAAAATTTAAAAAATATTATTTCAATATATTTTAAAATAAAATATATTTTAAAAATACAACCATTACTACACCAACATTTAAAAAAAAAAAAGGATATTTATTAGTAGTATATTACTGTTAGATTAGATTACTTTAATCCATCAGATTGACTGCCCCCTTTTTTTTATATATATATATATATATCTATTTTGTTTCTTGTATACTAGAATGAATCCTGGGACCAAACATCAGATCACACTATCCTGCAGCGCGTTTTCACACGTTCCAATAAATCGTTGAAACTTAAGCGCGTGTTCTGACCCGTGATGATGTGGAGTGAAATTGGAGGTGTGAAGCACTCTCAAGTCTCAAGTCTCAACTTTCTATCTTTATTTGCCTTTCAACCATTTTTTATGCTTTTCACACGCAACCGCTGCAAAGGCATCGCACGGCTTCTACCTCTTCACTAGTTATTTTAATAGTTACTTTACACGCGTTTGTCTGTCGATTAGATATTTTTATATATAAATAATTGTATAAACAAGTTCTTCTTTATGTGTTTTTATAGTTAAATATTTTTAATACATATATGTAATTAAATAAATAAAAAACCAAGTGTAAATAACAAAAATAAACGATAACTAAAAATAAAATTAAAAAAATCAAAAGATAAATATAAATCAAGATATTTAATCTTATAAGATGAGATATTTATCTGATTGTGTTTTCTAAGTTTGTTTATTACTTCAATCAAACAATAATAAAAATAAATACATATTAAATAAATTGAATAAAATAATAAATAATAATATTCAATGTTGTATATATTATAAATATTTTTTATTTTCAAAAAAAATTCATCTATATAAAAAGAATAAATCATAAAAATCTATTCAAAAATTAAATACATTTAAACTAATTAAAAAATAACAATAATTCAAAAGAGGCTATATAAATAAAATAAAATAAAAAGGTATTAAAATATATATATATATATATATATAGGCACTACTAGGCTTGGAAGCAGGCCAGTTCATTTGGCCTATTTTGTTAGGCTAAATCATTATAATAATAAAAAAATTAAAGGTTTTTTTGATTTAAAAGTTTATTTTTTAATCTATTTTTGACCCAAAATATTTAAAAACATTTATAGAAACCTTGATAAATTTATCAATCATCTCAAAAATTAAATTCAATCCAAAAACAAAAATCTTCCAGAGCTCAAATTTGATTTTTAGGAACCTTCAAGGTAAAAAAAAAACATTTAATATGAACAACTTTCACTAAATTGAATCATTTGATGCAATGATCAACTATTTTGACCTAAAAGCATATTTTTCTACTTTGTTCATTTTCTTTTAATTTTATCCTCAATCAATAAATTTGATCTAATTATTTTTTAATTTCGTTAAAAAAAAAATGCAAAGGGCCAAATTTAAAAAAATTAAATAGTAATTCACTATACAAGTGAGAGAATAAACAGTGCAGTGCGTGCAGTAAAAAAGAAAAGAAAAGAGTAACGTCTTTTATAATTTTAGTAATACTCAAAAGTCTTCTGCATGCCCTCTTTCCCATCTATATTTAACTGTCTTTGACAATCTCTCACTTTATATATAAAATTTGTATATCCAGACACACCCATGTATTATACATATTGGAGTGCAGTAATGTTATTACATTAATATAGTGGTTATTATTTTCGGTTCGGTTCGGTTTTTATAAAAAAAAATAATAAAATTGAATTTTTTTTTAAAAAACTAAAACCGGCTCAAACTGGCTGGTTTCGGTTCGGTTTTTTAAGGACAAAAACTAGTTCAAATCGGTTTTGCTCGGTTTTTTTTCCGATTTTTTTCGGTTTGGGTTCGGTTCGATTTTTTCGGTTTAAGCTTATAAAACCGAGTTGAACCGGTTAATTTTTTTTAAATTCTAATCGGTTTTTTTCACGGTTCGGTTTTTTTGGTTGTTTTTTTCTGGTTTTCTCGGTTTTTCGGTTTTTTTCTCACCCCTTTAACACATATTTTTTTTAATTACTATATATATATAGCTTGTCTTTTATTGGACTAGAAAGACAAAGAATCACGTAAAATACTGAATCATTGTGTGTATACTATATAGTTTATCTCTAAATAAGATATAAACATGATTATGATAGAGGAGGGGGGTATTTTAAAACATCATTAAGGTATTGAATTAAAGCAAATGCATGTGCTTCGCTTGTACTTGGCTTTGGGTGGGAGAGGGGGGAGGGAAGTAAGTAAATATATAGTCTTTTATTATGAAAAGTGAAACATGACCTCATTTAACCTTTGTCTTCCATGATGATAATTATTATATATAGGTTTCAAAATTCGTGTCCCTTAAGCAAAACCACAGTATGGGAATATATATGTTGACTATGATAAATATTTCCTCCGTGAAAAGGTGATCCAATGATTCATTATTCCAAAATAAATAATAAATAAATTACACTGAAATGATTTCTTTAAACTATGCATAAACGAGCTAGGGATACGGTATAATTATAAATATTGTACTTTGAAGGAGGGGTGGAGTGATGAGTGATTTTGGACTCCATCATCCCGTAAATCTCTCTCTTTTTTTTTTCTTTTTTTTTTGGTGTAGATTCGAGTTCAAATATTTTTTTTTTTAAAAAGGGAATATGGGAAAATAATGGGGGGAAAAAGAAGAAGAGAAAAGGAAGAGATAGAGCCCTTGCCTCTTGAAGGTAAGACGAAGCAGAGCCTTGTCTGTCTCGAAGGTTAATGGATCCTTAAATGCTCTAGAATGCCATAATAAATCCTCCCACCACTTACAGGTGCAACTACCTTATAAAAATCTGCATTTAATTGGTTTGTTGAGGTTCAACTTGTACCGTCCCTGTCTCAGATCAGGACAACAAGGAGACGGAGACGAAGAGTTCTGAATTCCGATCGTATTTCAAACTAATAATGCTTCGGCGGTGCTTGACGATAATACTTGCTTTAAAGTGTTTTTTTACAAAATATATTGAAATAATATATTTTTATTTTTTTAAATTTATTTTTAATACCCACGTATCAGAACAGTTTAAAAACATATAAAATAATTTTAAATTAAAAACATATAAATTTTAACCAATTTCCCGTTTAGATTACAATCCCAAACAGAAGGTTGAACCTCTCAAAAAAAATAAAAAACATCGAAAAACCCTAGCAACTTGTACTGTTTTAGAGGATTTAAAGAAAGGATAGCATATACAAAATACTTAATCTTATCTAGTTAGTATTCATAGTCAATAACATCCCATTATGATATGAATTTGGTAGGCAAACAATCTTAACAAGTAAAATATTGGTGCAACGACACTGAGGCTTGTGGTCCAGCGGCAGAGGCAAGGTCTTCTTGTCTCTGTCACCTGGGTTCGAGTCTCAGCGTGTATGCATGTCATCCCCGCGGTGTTTTACTTGCCTACTGGGCGTGTTTAGTGGGTCCAGGGATTAGTTGTGGTGTGCGTAAGCTGGCCCGGATACCCCGGTTTACCGGAAAAAAAAAAAAAGTGCAACGTCCCATTGTTGCTCACTGATGCTCGTGAAATTAAGGAGTCGATGCCACAAGTAAATGCACAGAAATTATTATTATTATTATTATTTGGTTTTTGTTCTGTGAAGAAGGGAAAGGAGAGAAGTCTTCGGGAACAAAAATAATCATCGTCATTTTTCCCTTTTCAGAACGCACGCCCTCCTTCCCTTGCCTTTTACGCGTTTTTCGAGCTCATCACCTTCCCACCCCTCTCCTTCTCCTTTACTACTGCAACAGCAGCAGCAACAACTACTACGACGACCTTCCTTTTTCAACACCCGGTTTTCCGTACGCGCTTCGATTCATTCGTGTGTTAACTCTGCTTCTTACAGTTCCTCTCCTTAATTTTATACACCTAATAACACTTGACATCCTAAAAAATCAATAAAAAACACCTAATTATTTACAGGTTTATAACTATGTTTATTTTAATTAAAAAAAAATAACTTGGTTGACTCTATTGACTTGATGATCTAGAAGTTAATCCGGTGACCAGGACGGTCCCTGATTAATTGATTCCTATGAATTAAGTCTCTTTTCATTGTATTAATTTCTTTTACAATCAATTTATGGATTTATTCGGCAACTAGAGTTATAGAGTTCTTCCTCGTCCCAGCTCCACTATCGTATTAATTTGTTTTTTCAGCAACAAAAATATGTTGAAGTCAATCTTTACATATCAAGACTGATATGTAAAGAATATTATTAAAATGTTTTCTGCCTTTTTTATTAAATTTTAAAAATGTTTTTTTAAAAAAATATTTTTTTATTTTTATTTTATCTTAAATTAAATTTTATAGTGTTTCCATATTATTTACCATGATAATGTTAAAAATAATAAAAATATTATTTTAATATATTTTTAAACAAAAAATATTTTAAAAAACACTTATTATTATATCGGAGAACATCTAAGTCCATTTCTGTCGTCGATGATACTTTTGAACTCAATTAGGTAAAGCAATTGAATAATTCTACAGAGTGGTTTTCAATTGTAATCTTATAGAGTAGAAATTGCATAAGATCATACACCTAGGGTAAAAATTAGGTATGACCTAATATCCTTTTCACTCAAAATTTCAAAGGTCATAAAGATATTTTCTCTCTGACTGTACTGTTCTGCAAAAAATTAAAAAAAATTGACTTATGAAGTGCTAAATCACTTTATATTGAGTGATTAGCCTAACCTCTTCTTTTCATGTCATTGTTGTAGTGGAAAATGTGTTAAAAAAAAGAAATTGAAAAAATAATTCCCTTTTCCAATTATATTTCAGCAAACTTCAATTCATAGTTGGATTTATGACCATGCTTTTAGCAATTCCAAGGGCTCAACTTTTCAATTGTCTGGCTGAGTTAATTATTCTACTGCCCATCAGTGTTTTTGAATATTTTTGAATTATTTTAGTTTTAAATTAATTTTTAAATGTTTTTGGATTGTTTTGATGTACTAATATTAAAAATAAATTTTTAAAAATAAAAAATAGATATATATTATTTTGATATATTTTCAAGCAAAAAAACACTTTGAAAAATAAATTCTACCACATTCTCAAATAGATCATAAACGCATGTGATTTATATTTTTGATGTATGGTGGTTCTTAAAATAATTTTTGGTTTGAAAATATATCTAAATAAATATTTTAGTTTTTTTAGTTTTGATATCTGCACATTAAAACTATAAAAAAAACATCGGTTTAATCTTTTTTCAAGTCAAACACACTTCTAAAACAATTTCAAATACAGTTTCAAACACAGAAATTAACAAATCCCTTCTTGAAAAATTGTTTCTGCTGAGTTCACTCTTTCATTTGATCTGGTATGAAATAAAAAAAAACCTTTTCAATTTCTTACACACACACACATCCAATAATGTTATGGAACATTAACCCGAAATTAATCGGTCAAGCACCGACTTTTGTAAAAAAAAATAAAAATAAATTAATCTAAGTGAATTACAAGAAACAAATGCAAACTTCGATTGTTAATTAGCAGCAGATGGGGTGATGTGTCATGACTTAATTAATTATATACTGGATAAGTTGCTAAAGGTCTATATATTGGAAGAATTTCTGGTCGTCATCATGCATCCTCTAATTGCTATCAAATTGTGGACCGAAAAAGCATAATTATCCGTTGAACAAGCAGAAGCCTCTACAAAATTGGCAAATTCACGACGAGCTAGCATAACGCACGTAGCGTAGCCAAGGTAGGTGGCAGTATAATGGAAATATGGTTCCACCCTTGTATCAAATCAACTTCCATTTCTTGCCATTAAAGACTTTGGCAGAAGACAGTTTGACTCGAAGAAGGAGGTACTGTGCAAAGACTAGGAGGAGCATGTTTTTAAAGTTTTTTTTTGGATTGAAACTGTTAGATTATTGATTTAGAATTGTAATTAATGATAGTTTTTTTTATAATTAGTAAATTTAATTGACTTAGCTATTATAGTTAAATTAATTTATTATATTATACTATTTTAAATATATTCGGTAACTGATACTTTCAGTGTGCGTGAGTGTATTACTTGGTTTTTCATATATCTCTGCACATAATTTAAGATATTTGTTTTTTTTATATATTCTTCTTAAGCTTTACTACACTTCCTTCTTATATTTTATTAAATCAAGTGAGCAAAAAAAGTAATTAAAAAGTTTAGAGGATTTTCGCTACGTCCAAAAATTGCAAAAGAAAACCATTACACAAAAATACCTGGTAACTCGACGACGATTCATTTATTTTAGGTGAGTTCGTGAATAATAAAGCTATTAATACATCAGAATATTGCAAAAGAAAAGATATTTCAAGATGTTTTGAATACAATAAAGTAATATATATATTAAGAAGTTTCATTACTCATCAATCAACACTCTAGAACAATGCTAAGTGATGATTCATTTATCCTAGAAAGGTTTGCATGTGAATAATAAAACTATTAATACATAACAACGTTGTAGGAAAAATATTTTAAAACATTTTGAATACTATAATATAATATAATAAATAATTTTATTACCCAACAATTAAAACTATATTTTGATGCATAAGTTATATGGACTACTAGAGCCGGTAGGCTTTGATTAATGGGGTCGATGATACAAAGTTGTAAAGAGAATTATATGCCTTTTTGATAAAAAAAAAATTTTTTTTGAAAGCCAAACAAGGGATGAAGATACACATTTAGGTGAAGGAAGTAAGTGTAGCCAGACAAGCTCACCCCTACTTCCATAAATCCTAGAAGACGTTTATTATGAAATGAAGGATTCTAATCTTTTTACTATCGTATTTTATCAATGGTTTTACCAGTGGATAATTAAATATTAATATTTTTAATCATTTTGTCGGTGATTTCATCTGTAATATTTAATTTAAATTTTTAATTTAATCAAAAAATTTCAGAAACACCTCAAGCATCACCAACGACTTTTCAATCCGTTGATGATTCCATCTGTAATATTTAATTTTAATTTTCAATTTCATTGAAAATTTACAGAAACCCGCCAAATATCATCAACGACTTTTCAATCTGTCGGTGATTTTGTCTGTAAAGAATACTAATTAACAGTGTAATTGAGAAATGAACAGTTCCAGAGCTTTCTAGAAAATACCAACGGAATTAATCCATCGGTGATACCCTTTATAATTGACATAATGAATAATGTCACGATATATCGAGGGAATATTTCCGCCAGTGCTTAACAATGAATATAATGAATAGATATTATGTTTGTAAAATTCATTATAATTTAAAGACAAAAACATTCTATTATTTGCATTTGTTAATTTTCTGGTAGTGTGAATCCCCATCTAGTTCTTTAATGCAAAAGAAAAACCCAAGAAAGGTTTGTCCACAGCCAGCTCATCTATCCAGAGCTTAAAATGATGACTCTTAACACCATCTAAATCGAAGTTTACAGGAGAAGGATTATGAGTGTCACCCTCCTTCTATAAATAGGAAACTAGAAAAAATATTACTGGTTCCACAAAAACAAATTAAGGTCATGGCATGGAAGAGTGCAGTTTTACCTTGAGAAGTTAAATAAAGAGATTTATTAGAAAATTCTATCTCCAATAGATTATGAAAAAAGGCTGCTAGCCTGACTAGAGGGCCGGTAGATACACACCAAGACGCTTTACCGAAGATCAACTTGATCCTAGACGGGCTATCCTCGAGGAGAGATTCCAAAGCTTATTGAAAATAAGTCCTAGTGATGTCACATTCTCTTGAAAGATGTGATAGAAAAAAGAGAGGATCGATAACCCTAAATTATCACGAGTGAAGACACCATTATTGATTAGGATAGAAGGAAAGGGAAAACCAGTTGAAAGAGCACTGGAAATACTAGTCATCATGAACACCTATCATAGGTATAAAACTCCCCGGCATACCTTCAAATATATCCAGAATCAACCCGTCCACAGGTTGAACGTTAACCCTTCTCTTATAACTTTCCATGAGTTGGTATAAACTAAATAGGATATGTATAACTGCTTACATAATATACCCTGACTTCACTGATATATGTCATTAATTACGCGGTATAGGCTAAATAGAATATGTATAACTGTTGCATCATACACGTTGCCTGGAAAAAAGAGATTATGCAGAACAGATACTTTTTTGAATTCATAGCGATCGACGTGGAAGGATGTGGGCACGTTGCACTGTTCAGATGGTCTCCATAATTTTTCTTCTGGAGTAGGCAAGGTTTATTAATGGATGCATTCATCAATGGACGACAGTGCTACTCTCAAAGGTTATAACACCAGCGCGTATTTCGGACAAGTCTTACGACACAGTCGATTCTATAACGTTAATCGCAATAAATTGCAATATACATAAAAGGAAGTACAGAATGCATGGCAGGACGATAATTAGTGCTCGCAGCTGGATCCCAATAAATGATGTACAAAACATTAGATAGCCTGCGATGCTAATGTCCCAGCACTACAACTACGAACAAAGAAGGGATAAAGTGAAGTTCCATTTCCTATTTGGATTTTTCAGAGTGTTATTTACTTCATGTTAGATTCCTGGAAAATGTTTTCTTGATTTGTTTATTGTTTAGTTGAACTCTAGAAAATTAATCAAATAAATTCAATTCTCAACTTAGTAGAAGAACGTGAGAAAACTAAGATGGCACATGCACGCACATTAATAAGAATATTTTAAAATATCTTTAGGGAAACATATATTTGGATGTAGTAATAAATAACGTATAAGGATTATATAATCTAATCTATTAGTGCACATAATATATTGTTAATATTAAATATTTTAATTTATATATATAATTTTATTAGAGAAATGCAATACTTTTTTTTTTGAATTCGAGGAAACTCCACCCTCCAGAAAGTGCATTTTATGGGTTCAGGTGAGTGAGTAAAATCTCGGTTGTCCCAGGCTCTTACAATAGGTGTATATTTTGACTCGAACTTGGGAACTGCTATGCTGTGTAGAATGCAATACCCTATAACTTAAGATTTATATATATTATCCACATAAGAAAAACACTAAGTTATTAATTCTAGTGTATACCAAACACTTAAAAAATGTTTTTTCTTTCCTTACAATTTTTTTTTTCACGGTGAATCACGCGTTGAAAAGCTACTTTCCAAGAAATCATTTATTTTTCGAGAAGAAATCGTTTTTGGACAGGATTAAAGGAGCCTCGTTTATTTTATGAATAGGATCGAGGAAAACTTTTTGGCAGGAAGCGAAAGAAAGTAGAAGGAAGGGCAGGGGAGCAAAGTTTTGTTGAAGAAGCTCCTTTGCTTGTCTCAGGCATGCCCACATCTCAAGCTAGCATGATACCATAATAATACCTGCACTTTGGAAAGACCTCATGCATGTTCCATAGAGCTCCTTTTCTCCCACTTTTTATAAACTTCTTCTTAGATCTCTACTCATCATTTCTGCATCTTACTCGGTTTGAATTGATAAACCATTCTCTAGATTATTTAATTTAAGCCTTTAGCATCATTATCGAAGGGTAGGGTTGCTTTGTAATTGGTTCCTTGATGAGGGAAAAGTTCCCCCGCACTATGCCATAGGCCTTCCCAGCCCCACCAATAATGGAGGAAACATAATTCAAGAAAAAAAGACCCCCACTCTCCCCTTTTTTTCCTCCAAGTAAGGATTGCTATATCAACCAACGACCCCATCTGCGAGGATCTCCCAATATTTTTCTTCAAGTTATGTAATTGCTAAAGTTGCATTTTATTTGACTTATTAAGACCTCAAAAGGGGCCCCTCTCCTCTTTTCCCACGTCTAGTTTCAAATCTCAATCGATCAATCCATGTATCATGAAATGGGTTAAAGCGTTTACAAAGGCTAATTGATGGAATATCATGAGACAGAAGGGCCGATAACTCTTTTCACTGATGCAAGCCAAACCCCACCTAGCTTTTTAATTACACGTATAAAAATTGGTGATAATCACGTCATGAAAGGTCAAACTTCAAGCAAACACAAAACAGCAAATCACTCACAGCTGGGGAGAATTGAGAGCCACCTCCTCCAGTAAGGATTTTGGTAGCTTCTTGTACTCAAAGGCAATTAGACTTTCAATCTCACCCCCTCCCCTCCCTCTAGAATTTCCTTTTCTTCCCTCCCTTTTTGGTTGAGAATAAAGGAAATCCGTCTTACTTTTCATATGAGATGAATTCGGTAAGATAAAGCATGCATCAATCAAGCAAAAGGTGACCATTGGTTCCCCTTTTAGAAAGTAGAAAATTTGTACCGTCATTTAGAAAAAAATAACTCTATAAAAGTTTGAGTGTGATATTAAATGTTCCATCCAGAAAAGAAAGAAAAAAAACAAATCAAAGGCTACACTATTCATAGGTGAATTCTATATCCAATTTTTTTTTTATGTAATTTGTAAGGCTAATATAAATTGATAAGCAAATAATTCCCTTTTCCTTTCTTGTTATTAAAGGCAAATTAAGTATTGGAAGTTGAAAGTAAATTGTTCAACTTTAGTTGTGTAATTAATGGGATTTGGCTTAATTTTCTTTTCCTGAAGCTTTTTTTTTTTTTTTGGAACAATTAACACTTAGGTAAACCCCAACTAATGGTGTGGCTTGCTCGATAAGGAGGCACCGCCCCTGAAAAGTCGTCCTCCTTTTTTTTATTTGGCCATATATATAGTTCTAGAGAAAGGAACAATTGGAAGCTGCCCAATTCCCACCTCAAAAAGCTTCATGTGAAATAACATTTCATCTTCTTCCTTTAACTTTTGGGAAAATCCTTAAGAACTACTAACAATAGAAGATGCCACATAGAAGAGGCAGAGAGAAAAGCTACTTTTTCTCCACTGATGGTGTGGAAATTTGGCTTTCTTAAGCACTAAGCTTTACACAAAAGCTACTAACTTTTTTATCGAGAGGAAAAGATGAGAAAAAAAAAAAAAGGTTTCTAAGAACGACTCAACCTCGTGGAAGCAACCCATGCCGACGTAAGACAGACCCTTTCATCAGCAGGAGCATATTGAGGGTCTAAAATCTAAATGGGTTTCAATTAAGCCATAAAGTTAGATTTTAAAACTTGTTTTTAAAAGTTAAGACATCCACCTTTCAAAGGGGGCCTACGTACCTCACTAGTTTAATTAACCTAATTGCCACAATTAGTGGATGACAAAACCCTACAGAAATTACTGCAGTAATTAATTAAAGAAATGATTTAAGACCTTGTTTGAGCATTCATGTTAATTATAACCTTGAATCAGTGGAGAAATATTCCAAGAACATTGTTTCCAATTGTTCCTAATAGAAGAACAAAGCCCGCGCAGCAGGCTCTTCATTTTCACCAACCATATATATATTACTTCGGGGGTGCCTGGAAATCTGTCAAGATGAAAACCCACATTCTGGTAAAAGAAAAATTGGAAATTCACATTTTTTAAATCCAAACTGGGCGGACACAGGAGTAAAATGCAAGCATGCTTTTCCATATCTTTCTCAAATGGGGGCTACCGGAAAAACCATTGCTGTCCACCAAATGTATGTGCGAGGCCCTAGACATAAAGAAAGAAATTGCCTTGAGTCTCAATACAAAGTACAGCCCATCTTCCAACTACAACTATAAATGCCATTATACGCATATTGTATCATTACTCATCCTCATCAGGATTCGAGAGATTAAAACTACTAGGTGGCACATTCAAAGCAAGGGGTCCTAGAGAAAGACAATGAAAGCACTTTTAGAAATGTGTTCATCCTCCGGATCAATGATGGGGAGGCAAAACTTTGAGATTTTTCCTTCAAAAAATAAAAAAGATCTTGAGCTTGAGCCAAAACCCTTTAATTTTATTTTATGAAGAAATTAAACACTTAAAGATCGAATTAGAAGATCTTAAGACAACTGGGGTGCCATGGCCCGCCCTGCAGTACCGCAGCTGCCTTCTGCAGAATCTAGATAGCAGATGTTGGGTAAGGATATGGAGGTATCTGAAGATATGGGTGGGAGACAAAAACCTTTCTTTGTTTCGAAGGATCTTGAACGTTTCAAAGTTCCAAGCAATTTGCTTGCATTGGTTTATATATGTCATTAGAGAATAAGGTAGAGAGATCTGCTCTTGGTTGGGCTGCCACCGTCTTCTTAATGCGATCCACAATCAACTAATTATCGTCTGATTATCTGACCTTTAACTTAATAAGATAAACCCAATTGCATATCAAGATGATAGAGTAGACAACGATTTGGATCAGACCATATGAGTTTAATTATTAACCAAGTGTTTAGTATTCTTTTTTCTTAGACAGGGGTTTAGACACGTACGTGCATAAATGTTTTGCGAAGAAATAAGATATATCTCACATGGACAGTATATATATCTCACATGCACTAGCTCTTCAAATGGTAAGAAAGATACTCATTCGATATTGTGAATGAATTATTGTCAATAAAATTTTTTTACGAATGGAAATATATTTCAATTAATGTTTATAGAGTTATAATAAATTATTTTTTATTCACTAATTTTTTATATAAGATATTAAAAAAACAAATATAGAAAAATAAAAAATCTGTAATATAATTAAAGAAAACAGGAGATCACTCCCATCCAATATTCTAAGGGTAAAGAAGAACTCCAACGGTAACAAAGGAGGAACCAAGAAGGCAATACAAGATTTGTTTTTTTAGAGACACAATCTCAAATTAATTTCTCATAACTATTGCTACGTCTCTATACATCAGGTTCCTATCAGTGGATGGATGGACAGCAGCAATAACCAGTACAAAATATCGACATGCCTGGGATCGCGCTGTCAGTATATATATATATATATATATATATATTATGATGAGGCAGATATATATATGAAAGAAAATTGACAAATTAAATATATTTTCATTTAAGAGGATTTATCTATAATTATTTGTCATGTTTTTGTCCCTAAAAGAAAATAAAATCATTCATTTCAAATTCAAGATAATTCTAGTTTTCTCTGGATAAACATTAAAGGATCGATGTCGGTACTGCGATGCTGATATTGTGATGTACACATCAATAAGTTCATATATTGCAAGTTTATCAATCCACAGGTCAGAGAGTTGGTTTGTCAAAGTTGACAAATCTATAGATATGATTGTGTGTATGTATTGGTGAGTGTTTCGGGATATAATCATTTTATTTTTAGATATGTTTTAAAAGTGTTTTTTAGTATTTTTTATAATTTTAATATGTTGATGTTAAAAATAAAAAATAAAAAATAATAAAATTACAAAATTATTTAATAATAATATAATCATTTAAATTATTATTAAATAAAAAAATAATTAAAAAAAAAACCATAAACTCTAATACGAAACAATTGTGATATAAGCAAGTTCTTTACTATATTGTATCCATTGCTATCGTAATTATAGTTTTTTAAAAAGAAATCTCCTATTTAAAGTATGATAGTAGTTGTGTCTTAAAGTATTTTTTATTTTGAAATATATTAAAATAATTTATTTGTTAAAATAATTTATTTTTAATATCATTTCTTCAAAACAATTTAAAAATAAAAATAAAAAAATTTAATTTTCACAAACCATCCATTTGGACCGCACTTCCATCTAAGTTTAAAACAAGACACACACACAGACATAGACACACACACTAACCTGTAGCTTTAAGCACAGTATTTTGATTGTTTTAATTTATTATATTTTGATTCTAACGCAAACAGTACCCCGGGACAAGCATAATAATAATTAAAAAAAAAAAAAGAAGCAATGAATGAAGCTGCATGTAAGGAGAAGATCAGAAATAAAAGTTTCAGATTGACAAAACATGCACGCTGTATAACAGTATAAAAAGCTGGCGAGCCCAGAAAGGTTCATGTCATCAGAAGGAACAGGTGAAAAAGGAAGAGAAAGCATGGGAGCGCATATGCCAAAGGACAAAACATCTTTTGAACAAGTTGATGGAGAGATAACAAAAGCGTGAACAAAATGTAGCTGTTCACACTCAGAAAGAGTTTTAACTAGCTTGCTCGTACACTGAACCTCATCTTTCAACTTTTTCTTTCTTCTTGGAATCCTTCCTGCCATCGATTTCCTCTCTCTTTTTGAAACATTTAATGGCTGCAAAACTTTGAATCAAATAGCAGTGATCAGAGAAGGAAAAGATAACCCAGCCTCGAAGCATTTAATGCCAAAAGCTGCTTCATCGTATGCCTGTGTGTCCCAATATCATGCAACTCCCGGGATTGCCGCCGGAGTTTAATTAAAGCCTTCGAGCTCAGGTTGGTTCTTTGATGAGCTCGTGTTTGTTTTTACAGCGCGGTGTAAAAAGTGAAAACACAGAGATTGTACAAATGAATGTTAGGACAGTGAAATAGTGGTTGGAAAATTATCTGAGGTCCTGAGAGTCTCGGACTTTCAGGAGCCTGACACCGGTAAATGTTATGGAAAGAAAACTTTATTATTATTATTATTATTATTATTATTTTACCATATTATTAGAACAGTCTTCAAAATGCTTTTGGAAATAGAAATATCTATAGTTGGGAATGACAGTGACATCGTCAAAAGCAATATGCCTTGATGCTTGTTAAACATGGTTTAATTTGAGGGGTTAATTTAAAAACTTGGTAATTTAAAATATAACAATTTTTTTTTATATAATCCAGGGTGTCCGGGCCAGCTTGCGTGCACCACGATTATTTTCTGGGTCTACTGAACATCCTGCAAGCCCGGTAAACAGGTAAGGCACCGCGGGGGTGACAGACGTGCATATGGAGGGCTGAATTCGGGACGGGGCAAGGCAAGCCTCACCTGTTGACCACTGAGCTAGACCCTCAAGTGCAAAATACAACAAGTTTTAATTAGACGGGTGAGGATAATAATTTAGTTAAACATGATCAATCTAGTTAAACTTGATATTGTAATAGTTTCTTAAAGTAGAAAGTTTATTAAGGTAATTAACATAACTCAAGACTTTAGCCGACATGATAGTAATGCACTTGTGGTCACATAAAGTTGTTGAAATATTGGCATTACCTCTTATAAATAATCAAACATCTAAGAACAACAATACCATGTACTTAATTTGCCACTAAATCACAGGTTATTTGTTGATCTTAATGCTACATTTATTTATTTAATGTAGTCCCCGTGACCCACACAAGAGATCTGCCCAACTTAATGCTCCAATTATTTATTCATATATAGGAGATATCATTGTATACTGAGAGGTAAATAAAACGCTTCAAATTTGAAAAAAACATGTACACAAAAACCATTAATTTATTTAATTCAATGTCCATGCCCCCCCACAAGATATTTATTCAATTCAATGCTTCATTTGTTTATTTATAGAAGATATTGTGCAGTAAATAACGTGCTTTAAATCTGATAAAATATACACAACAAAATATAATGATCTTAAAACGACAATCTCTGACTTTTAATTAAGAAAAATAATAATTAAAGTCTTAGTATAATCACCACTTTCATGGTTTTTCCATTGGGATCATACACAAATGAAGCATTGCTGTATTATTATCACATAGATTTATATTTATTTTTTCTTAATTAGAGTACATGAACATGAAACAAATACTCTAGTTTTCTCAACCTCCATTTATAAACGAAGTAAATACTTGAGAGAAATTATATTGTTTTAGTTTTCTAGGCAATGTGTTTTTTTTAGTAAAATGTACCATGAATATTACATTAGATAAATAAATAAATAGGGCATTAAGATTATGAGATGGTTTAGCGGTGAAGTACTTAGTGGTCTTCTTGTCTTTGAAGATTAATGGTTCGACTCTACTATTGAATTGTTCATAAAGGATCCGACAATCGGGTGTGAAAGAGGAAGCACAATTTTATCATCAACTTGCAAGATCAGTCTATTTTACATCAAGTCCTTCAAGCTAAGAGATGTTTGTCATGGAATCCAAAGCGAATCTGGGAAGGAGACCAAGTTTTCAATAACGTTGTAGGGCCTGTAATTGCAGTTTGCATTTTGTCAATGTAATGATGTCCTGTGAATGGTCTAATCAATTTAACTGATATATATATATATATATAAACTAAATGGGAAAATCATCTAGTTTTCCTTACAAGACACTAAAACAATGTAGATGTAGATTACTATAGTGTCTTTCCATATGTTTTTTAGATTAAAAATACACTCATAATTTGAGAAACAAAGCTAAATTGTGTAATGTAATCGTGGTTTATTGTGATTTTTAAAATAATTTTTTATTTTAAAATATTTTAAAATATTTTTTCTTTAGATTTTATATCAAAATATAAAAACCATAAAATAATATCAATTGAATGCTTTTTCAAATTAAAAATACCTCTGAAAAACATCAGGAATATAAACAACAGCCCTACATCCTGAATTTCATGATTCGCGTTTTGACGTTTCACTGAATTAGGGTGACTTTTGGAGTGCTTGAAAAGTCATGCTACTCAATTAAGTCAAGCATTCTGCAAATCTTCTCTATGCAAGTGCAAGATGGGAACACTGACACTTAAACGAGGAATTCTAACTCTTATCAATCAAAAGAAGATATATATATTATTGTCTAGCTGGATCGCCAAAGATCAAGACAATAACTTGATGAGGTTAATCTTTCAAGCAGCAAGAACTACGAGCATTCAACAAGCGGGCAATGCCCCTATGTTCTGGCCATCCATGCATCGACGGGAAGTCGTTTCATTGCCAGCTTTCTTGCATCTTTGTGAGTTTTCATCATGCACATTATGGATTTTGACCTTCCAAAACACGAGCTTGTTCTTTTTTCTGAGAAATTTTTCATCTTTTATTAATTACATAAACACAAACCTTGCGAAGTTTACGTGCAATATTTGATCACATGATTCTGTAATGCTGAACTAGGGACAAATGGCATCGCTAGTATGGTTTATGTTATGAAAGGCCTAGTAAATATGGCAGAACAAAAGGCAATTGTCAATAGTGAAAAGATGACAGTGATATAACAGGCACGAAAGCAATAACATGACAAAGCTGGCTCTACAAGTACTAAATCAATAGAGAAACGGGCACCAGCTAACCAGAAGCGGAAAACTTGTATCTGGTACCCCAAATTATCACAAAAAGACGCGTGTTCTTCTCAAGAGTCCCCGACATTGCAAAATCACGGATTCCATATCCTAGCTGCAAGGGCTCTGAGCATTGTCTACACTTGACATTGTGGGGTTTTGTTGTGCACAAGCTTTTCATCCATGTAATGGTCAAAGAGGGTTTCATATTTGAGCAGCATGGGATTGCTGCATAAGCACCACATAGCGTTCTTCCCTTAAGCCTGCAAATTTTTAACTGCGAAGTTAGGATCAGGATACTCCTTTATTGCTTTTTAACTAATCACACTCAGAAGAAAGCTGACATTTACTCCTCTTTTCCAACAGGAGAAACGTGTATTATTTCACTGAGCACGTCAGTAACAAACAAGAAATTGCACTGTTACGAACAACCATACCAAGCATTTTTCTTTATGTAAAGTGATTATTAGAAGAAAGAGAGATCTAGAAGACCGTATTATTACATCACATGACCAAATGAAATGACTGGAGTTTGTAAAATTCTCGACGACTCAGTACAAAATTGCCTGAGTCCCTGCATATCTCTCTTCATAACAAGACCTTGAACACACCATTTACTTCACCCATACTAGCAATGCTGAACTACCATGAATCCCAAGTTTATTTTCTATGGCATGGAAAATAGAGATAAACCAATTCCACCCAGAAGAAATAAGAAAGGAGATTGGAAGAGAGAAATACACAAGTTATAGACATTCTACATCATTCAACCGAGTAATTTGTCATAGAAAATTTGCGTCTGTTATAATAAGAGATTGTTTAAATGTCTCTTCTGGAAAGAGTGATGCTATTTACCTATATTTCAGCATTTCTTCTCCATCATTCCTCCATAACATATGATGACGGCCATGGTGGCATTTAGATGATTAGAACGCTCATTCAGAATATCAGATTTAGTGAATTCACATCCATGCCTGTCCACTTGCCTATAATAATGTCTAAAGAAAACAGGGAGATGTTGCCGGAGTATTTCAATCTACGTAACTATCCACCATTCTCAGAGGATTTACACATGATAAATTGCTTTTTCTTAGCTTTGAGTAATGTCCGCTTTACAGAAGTCCTGAATAAAATATTGTCTGAATATCCAATCCTATGAAAGCCTTTTCTTAGCTATAAGAATTTGTCTAATTAATGTATTTGACTGGAAAATGTTAGTGGTATCAAATGCAGACTATCGCAGATGTAGAATTCCATAATAAACACAAGATTAACAAAAGAAGATTAACCTACAAAGTACCACACAACAGGAGCATGAAGGTACAGGCAACCAAGGTCCAGAATACATCATGACTATATAGGTCATATTTACATCATTTCTAAGGATGATAAATCAAATGAGTTTAAAACAGAAAAGGAAAAACATCAAAAACTTTACTGCTAGAAATCTTAACAAAATTAAACTGGTAACAACAATATATATGGCACAAACTTATGCGAATCGGCAAATTACTGGTTCACAAGGACAGTGGCAGCTGTGACAATAATTGGACCAACAAAAACCAAAAAGCATAAATTGTGTACCATATTCTTGTTGGGTGAGTTGCAAGCACAAGAATGGATTTACAATTTTGATGAAAATATTATAATAATATAATTACAGAAAACAGATGAGAAAACAAGGATCATAATTTGTTTCAGACATGGAAAATACTTGTATGCTTTGAATTACTGAAAACATGCATATAGGAAAGCATATCCATACATTTAAATATAAACTTGTTACACTCTATAGAAACTGGTAGAGGAAATACCTTCTTAGCTTCCTTACTAATCTATTTAGCATCAACTTGGTTGAAGGACCACATGCTGCAAAATAGAAGTACAAGATGAAATTTTCTAGATGCTTCAAGTGGTTGCAAGAATAAAAGGCTTTATACAAACTGAATGCATTTTCCACAGCACATATCATGTTAGTACCTTAATTTGTGTCCTATTGTATGTGTAAGTGATGTGAACAGAACCATCACTAGCCTGGATAACCGCTGGATATGAGAATTCCATATCCAGTTTTTCCTCCAGTGTAACAACATCATGCCAAGAGTCACCATCATCTTTGGACACAGCAACTTTAAGCACGCCCCTTGAGATTGTATTGTAAGCAAGCAAGACAGGACCATCTTTTAGTTTAACCCCATCAATACCTAATGTAAAAACATAGTGTGTCAACCACAACTTATATGAGGTAGCAAAGATGGTAGAAACCATGGGATCATGATCATTTTTTCTCTCTCTTGATATAGCATTTTCTAGTTTTAGAAAAGAAAGCAGGAGCAAATTGATATTGCAATCTTGTCTTATAATCTAAAAAGAAGCCCCAACCAGCGCTGTAGTTGATGAGCTGATGGTGTTAACAGTCCTACGAATCCACCTCACTCAACTATTGTGTGGGATTCAGGTTCTCTGGCCTATGTCTTACAGTGTGCAAAAGTGAAACAATGCATAACTCATTCCCAACTACAAGTCAAATTTTCCTGCAGGGAGTGTGCTCTTTCCCAAAGGTACAAGATCTAAAAGGGAGAGGTTGTATGCTCCAACAACAGCTTCAGGGTTCTCTTGCCTATGCCTAATGGTGTGTAAAGCGGAATGTGGCATGCCTTGTTCTCAACTGCGTCAAATTGTTAAGCATGGTGTGCACTTTTTCATGAAGAAGCATGATTTAACAGGGAGAGTTTGTGTGCTTCAACAATAGCGAGTCGCATTTTGAGAGAGGCAACTCTACTCTTGGTTGAAACTCAAATTTTATTTCCTCTCATATTTAGAGTCAATTCCAAGTTCCAAATTAGATGTCGAATGTGAATGAGAGAGGTCTTGGATACATTAAAAGTCAAGCATGAAGATTCTAACAGCAACTCCAGCCAGCTTTCTTGCTACAATTGCCTATGATATGATTGAGTATAATGCATATTGCATTATGTCTAGTGATAGACATCTGACACTTGTTATGGCTAACCATGAAAACTAAGATGGGCTAAATATAATTTTCATAATCTGATTAAGATACATTTATTCAACTAAACATTAACAAACTATTTATATAACACCACGAGAGGATGCAAGCTGCCACTCCAACTCTGGAATACTAACCTGAGTTTGGGTTGGGGAGTTCAGTGGGTTTTGCATAACCCCAGGTCACACCACCATCATAGGATTCTGACATACAAACTCTTCCAATGTCATCAAACGAACGCAATAAAACACGAAATGTCCCATCTGCAGTCTGGAATGGTACTGGCTGAATCACACTAAGAGATGTATTTTCAACGTATATTGGGCCATGCTTTCTCCATGACCTACCTGCATCTGCAGTCACCTATTCACACAAATCAAAAATATGTCAAATGTCAATACCAAAACAGCATTAGATTCCAAGTGCTCAAGCAAATGAGCTGTTACAACCTCCATCCATGCACCCCAAGAATTCCAACTTTCTACAGATGATCCACAGAGCAAGAGCCCATTTTCCAACAAGATTGGCTGCACAAGGGAATCACTTATTTTAAGGGAATCATAATAGCAACAATCAAGCTTCATTGTTGCTGATATAACTAGCGTACTTGAGTCATTAGACAATATATTCTGATGTTTAGAACCACACCTTATTCTTTGACGGTCCTAATATGCCAGGAGGAAGTTGCTCTCTCTTTGACCAAGTAACACCTTTGTCATAAGACCGTTTCATGCATCCACTCCATCTGAGATTTAGCAAGTTAAAAGTAGAAGCAAGACAAGTGCTCAGTAGCTAGTAGCTAAATCTATTATCATTTCCAAAAGGAACTTTATAATGTAATTTAACATATAAAATTACATCCCAAAAGTTCAATTTTTTTTACTATGATAAGAACACAAATGCATCCCCCAGACAGCAGGTAACTGCAAAACTGAGTGGTAATTATATAGCAAAGAGGGCAAGTTATATCTCTGACTAGTGTTCAACTAGAGCCTCTTGGAAATCATTTAAGACACACGAATGCATGAAAGATTTAGCCGCTGTAGGGCCTGTTGACTCAACACCCCTAGATGAAAACATATGAATTTAGCAACAACCAATACACTTGAACACTATTTAGGGAAGCTTGACTACAAAAATTAACAGTTTAAATGGAAAACAATTGAGGCTGGAAGTTTTACTTTTGGACCTCTTGACCGACTTTATAGAACAGAAGTAACTCCTCTGATGCCAGTTTGAATAGCACAGGGTTCCACATAGGAACATCAAGCTGATCATCAACGATGATGGGTGATTGCCAATAACCATCCTGCACATCAGATACCCACTCATATGAGATAAACCATCTTAAAATCCAAAGAGGCAAAATAACAGGTAATTTGAGAAAGAATCAGTTACTTACAGAAGTGATTGGAGGTCGACTAAGTCAAGAGGGCTTAGTAGAAGTTAATGAATCAATCAATATGTCCAGGATCTTCCTAACACTGCCTTTTTGCATTAATCTTTTGAATCTAACGACCAGTTAATTGATGCCACTTATTTTACAGAGGAAGTGAACTTTACTACTGGAAAGAAGAATTTAATGTGTTGAAACAAAACTTATCCATTTATTTTTCTATTGCTCACTGGCTTGGGATATATGTGGGACAAGATTCTTGTGATTTGTAGAGAACAGTGGATTTCCCATGACAAGACAGATGGAGAACTAGTTATTGATTAATTGAATGTTTTCAGAAGGACGATCATAAGACCTTGAGGTTGCATTCCTTGCAGGGTGTGTTTGAATGGAGTTGAGTTCAAGACTTCCCAAGTATCTCCGTGGAAGCACTGTTTGATAATTTTTTGGTCTCCTTTGAGCACTACAACAGCGGCTTTAGGGATAATCTCATAAGCAACTATGCAGAAGTATTGAAACCCTTGTTAATTTGAATTTTCTGATCTTTCTTCTTCATCTTGGAGTATGTTTTTGAGTCTTCCTTTCTTTCTAATAATTTTTTTTTTCTTTTGAGCACAATAAAATACTACTAGGGGAGGAAATACTAAAGAGCATATCCTACAAGTTTACAGTCATGAAAACAAACTTTTTGGAAAAATTAGATGCATCATCAATAAGTGGCATACAATTAAATCAGAAAGTGATCCAACAGACAGAGGAAGAATAATTACTTTGTATGTCTGTATCCAAATCTTCACATCAGGTGCTCCCTCTTTTGTACCTCCAAAATAAGCTACCAAAAAGTGATTTTTATCAACCTGCACAAAGCACAGATCAGCACAACATTAAAAAGCTCTGTTCGTGAAGACATGCTGCAAGAATTTGAAGTCAGATTGTTTAACTCCAATGGCAAACCTCAACAATGGTAGAGGCATGACAGCTATTGAAGGGAGAAGAGTTTGCAGGAAATGTGAACTCCTCTTTCACTAGCTGCCAGTTGTGACAGTCTTTGCTCATATTTGAAATCTTTGGCTGCAGAACCGTATAATTTGTGTTTATTCCAGTGACCTTCCTGAAGAGAACTTGGAACATTTATAGGTCTTAAGAATAATACTAAAAAAGCACACAGAAGCACAGAAACAAATGTATAGAGGAAATAGCATTACCATTTACAATGAACAAAATAAAGATAACAGCAACAAAAATAATAAGAAAAAGAAAAAATGCTGGCTCTTTCTCTGTGTTCGTTTGCCCTAGGTGAACATCTCTGACATTTTGGTTGTAATGTACTCTTTTTGGCCGTGATAAACATTCATTACGGGCCCCTCATGGTTTCAAGTAAGCCATCACTTCATTAATTTCCCACGTATGGTGTGCATGACAATAATAGAGTACAATTTGTTTCTGTCAATAGTTTCTCACTGTGATTGTTCTAAACAAGGGAAACATGTTAAAAACTTGCGGCAAATAGAATATATCTGAGAAGTAGATTCTTTCTACAATTGGGTGCAGGAATGTAGGGGCATACTTCATCAAATTAAGCACTAAAACTAGCATCAACATCAATCAGTTTAACAAATCAAAGATAAAGAGAAAAGAAAGGGGGGAAAGACAACCTGCTAGGACGCTTATGAAAGTCATCAAGTAATTGCCGGTAGGTGTGCAATCTGATAGTGTTAGAACTCAAGAACTCATGATTGACTTTGAAGGGGCCACGAAAATCAGAGAAATTGGACATACAAAACAACAATAATAAGATCATCAAAGAAAACAAGAAAAGAAGCAACACAGTGCTCCTAAATGATTTCCACATTTCTATGAACTTCTGTTTCTATATCTAGGTTTCCTCAAAGCAATTCAATTTCATATGTACATACAAGGATTACATAAACACGCAATTAGAGAGAGAGAGAGAGAGAATCCTAAAGAAAGAAAGTCAACATAACAGAAGCAAAAGAAGAGCACCCACTATGGATTAATCAAATAGCATGACAGAATAAAATAGAGAAGCAATCGTACCTAATACAGTGATGCCATGAAAATAAGGGGGAAAAAAAACTTTTGAGAGGAGAGAGAGAGAGGTGTATTAAAAAATTGTTTACAGACCTCAAAAGAAGAGAGTGATGCAAGAAAGGGGGCACCGCTGACTGACTGCTGAGGTTACTCTTCAGCTTAGTTTCAAATATTGTAAACAAAGGCCCCTCAAAGATCAGAACTTTATGCATTGCCCCCTCAAAAAAAAACCTAATTTAGCCAACCCCCCCAAGATTGAAACTTTTGGTCATTCCCCTCCTAAAAAACACATTTTCCTGCTCTACATCAAAATCACTCTCAATCCTCTTCACTCACTCACTCTCTCTCACTCCTTTCACTCTCTCTGCTGCATCCTGAAAAGGTAAACCCAAGGGGATGGCACCAATCAATCCAGCCATTTCCCATATTACCCCAACAACCACACTAACCTATTTCCTCCTCCTCCTCCTCGCCACCACCACTACTACCACCCCAATTTTAGCCATAACCAATTTAACAGCCCTCCTCTCCTCCTTCCCTGACTTCTCCTCCTTCACTTCCCTCATCACCTCCATACCCTCTCTAACCTCAGACCTTTCTGACCGATCTGCCCTTACTCTCTTAGTCATTCCAAATTCTTATCTTTCCTCCTCTTTAGACCTCACGCGCCGCCTCTCTCCATCTGCCCTCGCCGACCTCCTTCGTTACCACATCCTCCTCCAATACCTCTCCTCCTCCGACCTCCACCAAGTTCCCCCCTCTGGGGCCCTCATTACCACCCTCTTCCAAACCACCGGCCGTGCCTCCTCTAACTCTGGCTCTGTTAACATCACTCGAAACCCAGTAACAAATGCAATCACTATCTCCTCTCCATCCCCGTTTTCCTCCTCAAACGCCACGGTTTTGTCCTTGATAATGACTCTTCCTTACAATGTTTCCATAATTTCAGTGAATTCTCTGTTAGTCCCATATGGTTTTGATTTGATGGCATCAGAAACAAGGCCTACATTGGGTTTGAATATCACTAAAGCATTACTTGATGGCCACAGTTTTTTGGTCGCAGCTTCTTTGTTATCTGCTTCTGGAGTAGTACAGGAATTTGAAGCTGATGAAGGAGGAGCTGGGATAACTCTTTTTGTGCCTACAGATTCTGCTTTTTCAGATCTGTCGGCAACTGCTATCAGTCTACAGTCATTGCCAGCTGATAAGAAAGCTGATGTCTTAAAATTTCATGTCTTGCATTCCTATTACCCTCTGGGTTCCTTGGAGTCTATCGTTAATCCTGTGCAGCCTACATTGGCTACTGAAGATATGGGTGCTGGCAGTTTTACGCTGAATATTTCGAGGGTTAATGGGTCAGTTGCGATTGATTCAGGGATTGTTCAGGCGTCTGTTACGCAGACTGTTTTTGACCAGAACCCTGTTGTCATTTTTGGTGTTTCGAAAGTGCTTTTGCCTAAAGAGATTTTTGGGAGGAATCCTGTGTTGACTAGTAAGCCAGGGAATACTGATATGGGAAATGCACAGCCGCCTGTCAGTGCTTTGTCACCAGAGAATTCGCCGAAAATGCTGTCGTCTGCTCCAGGTGTTAGAGAAGAGATTAAGTCTGGAGTTGGAGGGTTGCAGTGGTTGAGTACTCTACATTTGCTTTGTGTTGTTTTTGTATGCAATTGTATTTAGTGGTATGTGTTTTAATTATTTTGCACTTGATAATCAAAGATTTTTTTTTTTTTTTTTGGGGGGGGGGGGTGTACACTTTATTGAATTGAATTTGGCTACAAAAGTAGCTTTTTTTGTGCTTTTCTTTGTATGTGGCACTGTAGAGGGAGATGTCTAAGTGTGAATTGTGTAGCTTCTTGAATAATTTATATCATAAGAGCATCATATTTTCTCTGGCAGTTCTGCACTTATTTTTTGGCACTTGTTATGAAGTTTTGATAAGAGTAAATGGAGTTTTTTTTTCATGATTTTGGGCCGCTTTTTATGTTCTGCAACAGTGTTGAACTTATTATGAGGTTTGAAACATTGAATTCTAACATTTGATATCTCTATGTTTCACCTTTTCAAGCCATAACGGGTACTGATTTTTTTATGTCCAGACCAATCTCCTCGATGAGTTCTTCCCTAGTGCACCCTTGACAGAACATGAACATGCTTTATCCTAGAAATAACATACAAATTGGTGTGGCAGCAGGGTATGCTTGCATGTTGCATTGTTGATCTCATTGGTACTTCTGTTTACTTTGATAGTGTATGATTGAGGAGAAATTTGAGTCTGCAAAATTACCGGTTGTTGGCTTGTTTTGTTTGGGAGTTCCAAGTGAAGGCTTTGAATATGTCAAAGGCTTATGATTTTACTGGTAGCAAGTAGTTTTCCTACAATCAGTTTATGCAGCGATGAGAGCTTCAAGTTGCAGGGGAGACAGCCTGGTTCTAGCTCCGATACTGGTGGTATCAACGGCAGTGAGGATTGCAAAATGCTAAGTAGATTTTAGGATTTGGGTGTGACCAGCTCCTTGTTGCCCAAATTCAAGTGTGAATGCATTCTCATCACTTTGGTCTTGATTTGGTGTGGTTATATTGGATTTTTCTTTGATTGAGGAAAAGAGGATCTTTCTAATCTTCTGTTGTTTTTAGCTTTTGGGTGAATTTACAAACAGATCAATGGTCACAGGCACCAGGGAGTCCGGTTTCAATTTCTTTGCATGCAAGGGCCAAGCAAGGTAATGCCTTCTGAATCTGATTAGGTATTATTGCTTTCTTTTTTCTTCTCTCTCTCTCTGTTTTCTTTTCTTCTTCTTCTTTTTTTTCAATTCAACTGTGTTATCTGGTTGTTGGGTGTGCTATTGTAATTTACTGTTATTCCAGTTCAATAATGATTTGTTAATTGCTTTTACTTGATTGGTATCATTGCAGTCTGTAATCTGGTCAATAAGCACTCATCAAAATAAAACTATAGACCCGCTTCTCACAAGAACACTTTAAAAAAAATTACAAGATGTTTCTTTTTAGTGTTGCAAGTCATTAATCATTGGAAGAAAACAATGTGAGATTTGAAGTGAATGATGGTCATGGAACCAGAGGCTGGTTAGTTTCAAACTCATTCGTGCTCTCTCTTGTGGTCCATAACCTATTTATAGGATCATACTTTACTGATAAAAAATAAACGTTTCTTAAATTTATTGATGACAATCCTATGAACCTGTTTTTGAAAAGCTTTAAGGGAAGGTCCTTGTGCTTGCTACAATAAATGCTGGTGACTCAATTGGGAAATACTATTTGTTGGGGTTTCCATTCAGAAATAGTATTTTGTAGTATAGAGGAGCTGATAACTGGTTTTCTTTTGGCTTTAACTGATTTCCATTCTCAATCAATTTCTAGGTCTAGATTACAATTAGGGCAACATCTAGATCTATGGTTTTATTTTTTCAAACCAAGATTTTTGCTGGTCATTTTTATTTTGATTCTGTGTTTATCAAGATATTGACCCATTTTGAAGTTTCATAGATCATGTCAAATTGTTTGATCTAGAGCAATCCCACTAGGATCTTGATAAGCATGCAGCACTATATTTTATGAAAGCAGTCTAGTTCTAGTTCAATGGGAGGTTTGGGTTAAGGAAAAGCAACCTTGTAATCACTGCAGATTTATTTGCTTAAGTGGTATAAAGTTAATCAGCCTAAGGGAAACAGAGGTCTGGAGTTAAAGAAATAGGTAGCCTTGTGCTGAAACTTCCATGATGAAATAAGAGGCATTATGAAATTAGCTTTCATGATAAAATGGAGCTGTGGATAGGGCTTCAATGCATAAGTACAGTAGTAACTACCAAGAAAGTGTTCCGTGGTAGGACTGGGGTCAAAGGCTGTGATTCTCACCTGTGGAAGGGCATTTGGGTGTCTTGAGTAAACATTTGAGCAAGCACTAGTAGGATTGTGGGGAAGGGGCAATATTCACTTTCTGGTGAGATACATGGGTTGAGATAGAGGGCCCTATTGCTGACAATGAATTTTCATCCTATCCCAGAAGCTTGTTGGTATTCTAAAGCAGTGGAGTGGGTTGGTGCTGTTGGAGAATAGGCCTGGAACACGTTTTCCATTTGGTGCCTTGTGATCTTGCTCTGAAGATTTACTCATGAACCTCTCCTACAGAGCTGAAGAGAGGGACAGACAAATCCATGAAAGAACTGGCGATAGGAAGTTCTCTGTCAAGTTTGCTTATAACCTTCTTGAAGGAGATTTCTGGAGTAACTCAAGGTACAAGTGGAGGTTAGATTGGAAATGGAAAAGGCCACACAAGATTCTCTATATCTCCTGGCTGATACAGAACAAGAGATTGTCAACAAATGAGCTTTTAGAGGAACCTGGAATCTAACAGACCCTGTTACTTGACACCTGTGCATTACTAATGAGTGAAGAGGAGAACATGTGCGTAGGGACTGCTATTTGGCCAAGTGCTTGGTGCAGTCTTCTGGATGAGAAGGACAAGGTCACATTTTTATTTTTTTTTAGAAGGATCATAGTGAATGGTTGTATTATAAGCTTAGAGAAGTGTGTGACAAGGCCATGGTCGAAGATTGGGCTCTCATCTTTGAAGTCACAAGCTGGCAAGATTGGAGATGGATGAATGGTTGTATATTTAACAATATTCTGGTGGATAGCAAGCTAGCCGTCTTCAAGTTTCACAGGTTTTTTGCAGAAGTAAAGCTGGCTGACTCTATTAACTTCTTTGAAGCCAACAAGAAAGGATATAGACTTACTGGCTAGCAACAACTGCAAAAAGGATGGATGAAGTAGAATGCTGATGCATTTTTTTTTTCAGGGCTGATAGTATTGCTAATTTTTTATGTGATTGCAGCGGCATCATCCTTGGTATGTTTCCTGCTCTTGTGGTTTTCAAACCTAGCTGAAGTCACTGCCATCATCAAGGCTTTAGTGATTACTGCTTTAAATCATCTGCTACTTCACTATTTGATTCTGGTGGAATCGGACTACTATTGTTATTAGTTTGGCTTATTAAAGAATCGGATTGGCCTTGGACGTATCATCATGTGTTTCTCACCATTTCCCCTTTAGGAAGATCATTCCAGAGAGTCTTTTCTGTCATGTCTAGCTTGAAGCCAATTTTTTTTGCAGACCATCTTGCTGTACTAGGAGTTGCTAGAAATGCTGATTTATACCCTAGGTTTGATTCTGATGATTGCTTTAATCTTGTCCCAGTTCTGCTGCAAGGAAGGTACTGCTGTTTCATTAGAGTTGGATCTACTCTTTTGGCTTCTCTGGCATCTTTTGGCTACTCCTGTGAGTTTGCTGATTTTTGGGTCTAAAGATTGTTAGTTTATGTGCTCTTTTGCTGCTGGAACTCTTCCGCTGCTGAATTTCCAGGAGCTCTGCAATGCATCTTAATCCTGCTTGTTTTCATGCACTTTATGTCTCTAGACTTTTTCTGTCACTAATATAGCATCTCTGTCTGTATCCATTTCTATTCTGGTATCGTTTAATCTTTGGTTTGATGGCGGGCTGCTGTCATTGATTTCTCTAGTGTGCTTCTTGATCACCTGGGTGATGTTTGGAGAAGTTTCTAATTGAATGAGGATGCTCCTGATTATTTTTGTTGACCTAGTGTTTTTGGAGGTTTAGGTTGCTCAAACAATTTTCGAGGCTCTTCAATGTCAGTGTCTTCTTTTATTAGTTTCTTCATCATTTTGTGTTAGCTTTTGTGTTGATACTCGCGGTCTCATTTTTGTCCAAGCTTTTGTGTTTTTGTTTATTAATGTTTACTTGGTGCCTTATTTATAATATTTCCTCTGGTTTATCAAGAAAAGAAAATAACTAGGCTACCGAGGGGGCTTGTAGGGTAAACCCAGTATGGTAGATGTAGGAGGCTTAATCAGGCACCAATGTGGTGCTCGGTGAAGTGGTTTGCATAGAAGAGAGCCTGTGTTTTTGGCAGCTGAGGTGGATATGGGCAGTTCTGACAGGCTTAGAAATGGCTTGGAATTTACAGGTTTCAAACATTGATCCTTTGAAGTAGATCCACAAGTTGGTGCAGCCATGGTTCAGTCAAGCATACAGATGCTACTTTGCTTGTGATCAAAGCTCAAGCCTCTTCTGCAACTCCTGGATAGGGAGTCAAGTGAACCATTAATTTTGTCACCTCAACAAGGAAGCAAACATTGGTGACTTAGATTCACTTATGTTTTCAGTTTGAGGTTATTTTTTAAAATGTTTGTTTTTGTTTGAAAATGTATTAAAATAATATTATTTTTAAAAATATATATTTTTTAATGATTTGAAAATATAAAAAAATTAATTTCAAATAAAAATAATAATAATAATTTCAAATTTTACTTAAGGGTGTGTTCGGAATTGTTGTAGTAGTGGCGGTTTAAAGTGTTTTTTGTTTAGAAATATATTAAAATAAAGTTTTTTTATTTTTAAAATTATTTTTGACATCAACACATTAAAATGATATAAAAATATAAAAAAATTTATTTTAAATAAAAATAAAAAATTTTTAAAATTAAAAAAAATACAATTTACATGGCATTTTCATTGGAGTCTTTTATTTAGAACGGCCTCAAGTCGAGGATGACACTGCAGAGGCTTCTAATATCAGACCGTGCATTATTTCTAGTTCTGTTTTCTGGGCCTACTACGGCGAAAAACGAATTGTTTTGGCATCTTAGGGATTTGTTGTCACTTTTCTTCGTTCATTGGTGTGTGCTCGATCTTCAAGGCATCCCTTTCCCATTAATCCTGAAATCACGAGCATGTTACCTCTATTCTGAATTGATACAAACTATTTTGATTAAAAAAAAAAAAGTGTGTGTGTTGAATATTTAAAAAAAATCATTTATAATTTTGTTTAATGTCGTCATTCATCTTAATAGTTATCTTTTCACTTCAAGAAGAAGAAAAAAAATGATAACAAGAAAAAACCCTACCCAGCTACGAGTCTTTTGGAATTTAAAATAAAGAAATAAACAGAGACTCTGTGAAAATTAGCTTCTTGATTTTAATTTCCATTAATTAGGGGTTCCGCTAATTACACAAAGCTCCCTTATTCTCTACAACTTAGTTTAGGCCACAGTATGAAAGATTATTTTCAATTCGGCCCAAACCACAACACGCCAGAATCCACTGTACTTGTGCATACACAAGTAAAACTAACCTAGGCTAGGCAGGCGGTCTCAGTGCTTAAGTAGAGAGAGAGAGAGAGCGCAAAAACTTTGAGAAGATGGGTTCTACTGTAAACTCAAAATGGTTGCCTGTGACAACCACCATAACTGTGGCACTTGCACTTCTTTCTGCCTCAACAGCAGCTATCTCTCGTACTCTTCCCTTCTTTTCATGTCTTCTAAGAATTTACTGTATACTAGGTGTGGACTGTACACTGAAGCTTTCTTTCTTTCAGTTTATTTTTGTAGAAAGAAATCAAAAGTTTTGTATTCAAAGATTCAAGAACTTGAGATTTCTCTCAATTCTTGTATGCAAAAAAGTGCTGCTGAGAGACAAGGTCGAATTAGAGCCCAACAGGTCTCTTTTTTAATCTATGCACTTCTTTTATACTGAGCCCTTTCTCTTATTATATTGTCTTATTGTTGTGACCATTGATAAAATTGGTGCTCCTTATTGGTTTTGTAGGATTTGAGGAAGACCTTAGCACAACCCAAGTCTGAGAATTTGGAGCAGGCTTCTTATCCCATGACCCCTATTGGAGTTGTTCAGTCTTGCTTCTCAACCAGGTAATCTTCCTCGGTGATCCAAATTAGAGATTGTTTATTCATTCTTCATGTGGTACAGCAACCAAGTGAAGTAAGGGTACAAGAAAGCTACAAATTGACACTCTCAGATAATTTTTAGGAGGAATAGAAGTATATAAGTAGACAAGAGATTCGTTTCATTGATTACTTAAGCAATCGGAACTGCCATTGCTGTTCTCCATGGAAAGCAGAAACTTTTCTGAATACTGCATCCCTTCAACGCTCTCCCAGACTCAAATAACAGGAAATTTTTCTTACTGCATTGTAACGAAACACTTTCATTTTGGTTTTTGATATCTGAATGGTTCCTGTTAAGAAAGAATCGATTTTGTTTTTGCGTATCTGACCGTCTCCCTTTTAGATCTCCTAAGTTCACCAAGTCCATCATTTGAAGTCCAAATTCATGATTGATTTCTGTCATTATGAATCCTGTATACTGAGCACATTGTTCTGTTCTCCAATCCTATGCTTAATGCTGACACAAGTTGAATTCCTGTTTTGAAATTTTGTACATTTTATGCACGCAAGCTCAGGCAAAAAACTTGGAAAGTCTGTGCATTTATCTATGCTTTTGCAAATGGTTGTTCATGAATAGAAGCCAACTCACTCATTATTGGTGCAGAAATGGGACTCCAAGGCAACCCTTACTCGTACCTCTTGCTAGGGCATGCTTAGTCTTTGACTCAGCTCGGGTTCCTCCAGCATCCCTTGAGGGTCTTGTAGAATATTCTCATTGCTGGATTATATATGTGTTTCATTTGAATACAGATTTGGTGAAGTTATGGAAGCATCCGTCTAGATCAAAGTTTAAGGCTAAGGTAACCGTTGCTACTAGATATATTGTATAGTTTGATTTCTATTTAAGATTGTTCTTATATGAAGTTTCTACAAAAGTATGGCTGGTTGGATAGGTTAGAGTACCAAGACTGAAAGGAGGAAAGATGGGAGTCTTTGCTACAAGATCTCCACATCGCCCATGCCCTATTGGGCTCACTGTTGCAAAGGTAGGATAATTTTTTTTACATGCTTCTAGCTGTGTTGCATATGCTGATGAAAAAATTAGAATAAATGTATCTAGATTGGGGTAGATTAATATCAAGGCTCATTGATATGGGAAGGGAATAATCAAACTTCTTAAAACTAGTTCCTGTTTTTTCTTACTTGTGCAAATGGGCAGCACTCCCTTGGTTCCTGCATTTATGGATTTTATTCGATTCTCACCAATAAAAGATTTCTGGGAAACTAGATGCATTTCATCCTCATGTTCAGAGTGTCACACTGAATCTTGCACCGCATGGTGCTTTTTCTTAATGAAATGTTAGAACTTGCAGAAGAAGGAAATTCCTTTACTTAACAATTAGTAACAATATCCGTTGTTTACTTTAGGTGGAGGCTGTACAAGGAAACATGGTTCTTCTATCTGGTGTTGACCTGGTTGACGGGACAGTAAGTTTCCCATGTTTTTTCTTTCCTAGTCACGCTGCCTTTGATTGATATCTTTCCTCTTTCTTTTAGCATTATCCTGAATAGAATGCATATGCGTGGTTTCCATGATATTTGTTGTACTCACTGTGCTACTTTTATTAACAGCCAATACTAGACATCAAACCATATCTACCATACTGTGATAGCATCCAAGGGGCAGCAGTGCCGGAGTGGGTAATGGTAATACCACAATACAACTTTACCATATTTTAATCTTGAATGCAGTTTTAGGAAAATGACGATGCATTATGTTGTGAATTTATTTCCTATAATAAAATCCTAGTCTTGATTCTTGAAAGTGACAGCTGCAGCAAGCATTATTATACTATAAGCTGTAAAGTTAGAGCTATAGAAGGTTATGTTGATGAACAATTTCCAGATAAATAAGAAGTAATGCTGCATGTCCTTCTCAAAGGACCACTCCCCAAGTCTGATGCATGTTTTTCTCTTTGAGCTTGTCCTTTTCCCGTTCACTTGTTCCCCTATCACATTGGAATAATGGCTAATTTTTGTACAGGTGGACAATATGTTAGCAGTAGCTTCTGTTAACTTTTCTGAGGGCTTCTCCTCCTCACTATCTGATTGTTGGGAAACAGCAGTAAGTGATTCATAACTACTTGAAATATTAAGCATTTGTATCTTCAAATTCATATGATTAGCTTGGGTTTCTTTTCTTTTTCTGGATTTTTCCATTTCCTCTGTCTATGTTGTCTACTATCTGTTCATCTTTACAATTCGCTAAATTACCTCGTCCATAGCAGTCTATTATGGTAGAACTAACCGCCAAATTAAACATCATAGTAATGTCTCACCAAGAGAATTTTTTATCTATAAATGGCTAAGATTACAGAGAGGTACTGATCGAGCACATGAGAGAAGCAGCCCAAAAGGTGCTAAATCAGAGAACATCTCACTTCAAAAAATTTCTCTTATGATTAAAGTGACAACAATCAAAGTTTTTTGTTTATTTTATAGTCCTTGCAAATAATAGAATCGAATGGGTAGATAATCCATGGTTGTTAGGTTGTGCAAGTAATTGCAATGAAATGAATTTATATAAATAAATTTAGGGAAAGCAACAAATAAGTCCTGCAACTATGTTTTTATACTTGGAAGTGTTTAACCTTTCTTATTGTTGGCCTCCATCCAGGTCAACCATCTACAACAATTAAAATGTCAATGAACCACATTTTCACATTTACCTTCATTATCCTACTATCAAAGCCCCAAATTGCAACTCTAAACACCGAAGTTCAAGTGAGCATGGCACAAGTGTGGCATGTTTCATCAAACAAGAAAAACATAAAACTTATTTCAGGAAAAATATGCATATTTTGGAAAAATGTGATTCTTTTTTAGGCAGGAGAAAGGATGCACTAGAGAAAAATGTGGCCCCTTGATGATTTTTGTTGTTTGTAATAGACAGTCTAGGATGGAGCAACAACATTAAAAAAAAATTGGAAAGCGTCCGGTGTCCATTCTCCTCGCCCAAATCATCTCCATCTTCTTCGTTTCAGAATAGTGAAATATACCTTTGATAGAGAGAAACATGAACACCGTTTTGATGTTTGATTTTGGAGTACTTATGTGAACAGTGAAGAATTACGAATTAAAAAACCAAACATGAATCCGTTCTATTAAATCTTTGGTGATCTGAATTTGATAGCAATTCTTCCATGGAAATTCATTGCAATTGATTCCTTAGGGATAGATTATGTGACTTAATTACTTGTTTTTAGATGTTTACTTTTAACAATGTCCATGTTGAAGTTCTCTCACTGTCTGAAAACTATTCCTGTCGTTCCCATTGTATAATATTTTTTCTTCAACCATGTATTATTGAAGTTTTAAATGTTGAGTGATCAGTTGCAAAAAGGTGCAATATTAATTGAGCAAAATGAGTTCCTCCATATTAGAAACTCTACCTTGGTCTTTCTTTTTACTTTTTGTTCTTTTAATATGTCCTGATCAGGATAGCCGTGCTTTTGTTTTGTTCAGAAAAAGAAGTCGCTCTATGCATCACCAGATGAACTTCAATGCTTAATCAAGCAGGTGCTTTCATGGGATATTCGATCAATATCTCAACGAAATCAACCACATGATCCCCTTATTAAGACTGGAAATGGGGAAGCACCACATAGTGCTCTTGATTCAAACCAGAACCAAGATCAAGAAGCTTCGGACAATGAAAACAGCCAGGTTTGTCATCCTTCTGGGGATGTAACATACCACTTAATTTTGGAAGGAATGGATGTCTCATACAGAATTGATTTCAATGGCAATGTAATTGTAGAGAATGTTGTCGTTTCACCTGACATTCTGAATGGTAATCAAAACCGTAGCAGTTTCTTAATGTGGAGAGACGAGCTCAGTTAACCAAACTATCTTCAGCTTTTTCCTTGCAGTTCCTGTAGCTGTAATTGTAGTAACTACATATGATGGCTGCAGAATCTCTTCCTTGCTGAGCCAGATTTGAATTGATCTGGTTCATTGGATTATGTTAATTATATCTAGTTTTGCAGATACTATTTTTGATGACTTTCATGCTTGGAAGAGCTATAAACCAATCTTCTTCTTCCCATTTCAGGTAGAAGCTATAAATTAGTTAAAGGCCTCATTTTGCCATCCTTTCTCGAATACAACTTATTATAATATTAATGGTGCTTTTTCTTTAATTCTGTTATTCTATCTTGAAGCTAACAGCTTTTAATAGCCTGCCACTTCACTCCTTAAAAGCACTTGTATGAGGAGATGGAACGCTATAGCTCTCAGCTGCATTTGGACGACATATTTAAAAAAAAACCAAGACCGCGATGTACTGCCGTATTGGAATTATTGAGAAGAAGAAATACCTACAACTTGGATTATAAAATTATAATTATCTCTGTTATCAATAAAAAAAAATTTAAAAATAAAGAATAAAATTAAAAAAAAAAACATTCAATTAAAAAAATAAAAAAATGATCCGGTGATCATCACGCCGTGTTAGCCACTTTCTCCCCTTTTATCCAATTTAATCCTCGAATACTTATTTAAGTTTCAAATCTAGTATCTAAAGTTTTAATTGTTTTAAGTCTATGAAACCATATTTTATTTTAAAAAAAAAAAACCACCATTACAATCCACAATAATGTTTTAGTTTCGTCTATAATTTCCTTGCATTTTTTGGGCAAGATTTACGTAACAAAACGTAGTCTATAAAATTTAGGTAGAACCACAAAGAAGAATTAATCTATAAAAAGAACCACAATATTTTATTTTATTTTAGATTTTAAGGCATGGTGTTAAGTCCTATAACTCTAACAATATCATACCAAAAGAAGATAAACTCATCAATAAAGAAACTTGAAAAATATAAAACAGAAAAATATTTTTACGTAACAAAATATACGTTGTCTTTGAATCTTAGGTTAAAAAACTATTAAAATGGCATAGTCTTTGACTTTGGGCCATTAGAGCCAAATTAGAAAGCACAAAGATGTTATATAAAAAAATAAATTGTATTTTCTCATGTCCATATAATCTGTCATAACACATAAATAAAATCGAGATCATGATCATATTAACCTGTCATATACAATTTAAAATAAAATAAATAAGAAAATAAAATAGAATAGAAAGAAATGCAATAGAGAAAAGAAAAAAAAACAATGACGAGGACAACAACAATAATAGTTACCTTCTACACTAAGATATATGGGGTATTTTTTATGGAGCTTAACTATTTACTCTTTTTTTTCAAATTTTTTTTAATTTAATTATTTTATAGCTTAATTAAATGAAACGAGATGGATGCTGGGGAGCTAAAGGACATTTTCTTAAATCTATTTAAAATTTATTGTGTAATAATGAAAATATAAATAAACAAAAAGAGTAAGGTGCAGAAAAGGTTGAATACCTTTCTGAAATGTCAATAAGAATACCTTTTTTTTCCTTTTCTTCCTAGCCCACATCCTTCAAAGTGAAAACACAAACCATAGTGTCTGGGAACGCGATTTAATCTATGTTTTCAAAAAATTTGAATTTGTTTTTTGCTAAAATTTAATATGGTTTGTACATTTTAGATCGTTTTGATGTGCTGATCTCAAAAATAATTTTTGAAAAATGAAAAAACATCATTGGCATGTATTTTGGCACGAAAAGTTATTTGAAAAGCACCCGCAACTACACTGTCAAATAATGCCAAGTGTGTGGTTGAGGGTCAGCTATAATGACAAATGTTTGGTTAAGTATTTTTTGAGTTTTGTTTTGATGGGCCCCACCAAAAATTATGGCTAGCAAGATCTAAAATGTGAAAAATCAGTATCTCTTTAAAGTGAACGCAAACCAAAAAAGCCTTATTGACACAAATCAAGGAAGAAGAAAAAAGAGATGCAGCAAAAGGGAAAAGATTAGGTAGAATTCAATTGAAATGAAAATCAAAGAGGTAAATAGGAAAAAAAAAGTTCAAAAGTTTGTGGGCTACAACACAGCACAAATTTAAAATGAACAGTTCAAATGAAAAGCATGGCAGTGTTTGACGCTGTGGTTAGGAAGTATTTTTGAAAAATTTTATTTTTATTTTTTTGTTTTAAATTAATATGTTTTTGATGTTTTCAGATCATTTTGATGTACTGAAAAGCAGGGCAGTGTTTGAACCGGTTTTTTAGGGTAAAAACCGGTTCAAACCAGTTTGGCTCGGTTTTTCCGGTTTTGGCTCGGTTTTCTCGGTTTTGCTCGGTTTTTTCGGTTTGGCTCTGTTTTTTGTCGGTTTCGGTTCGGTTTGATTTGGTTTTTTTGGTTTTTTGTTTATAAAACCGAACCGAACCGGCTGGTTTTTTCAAAAATTTAATCGGTTTTCTCGGTTTAATCAGTTTTCCGGTTTTTTTGCTCACCCCTAATTGAAGATGCCAGGGTTGGTCTCAGAACAAACTAAGAAGTACAACATTGATACAAGACTTACCTTGTTTGTGAAGAACAAACTAAGAAAATTCAATCGTAACCCTAAAATTCTAAGAAGCGCAAAAAAATTGGGAAGTGGAAGCCCTATCCAGTCTCTGGTCACAAACCAATGAAATTCAATTTGTGGCCTTTTTTAAATTTTAAAAAATCAATTAATCACTCGGAGGAGAGAAAGATCAAATGAATTCTTTCACTTTTTTAAATTTTTTGTTTGATCTAGATAAGATATGTATTAAAAAAGACCTCTTATGATCTAGTTCAGTTCTCACTGATCCTCTTCATAGTGTTAATGGTTTGGTCTACAACTTTTATAGACACCATAAAAGATGAAGAAGACTGTTCAAGAGAGTTTAGAGAAAAAAAATTAGGTATATTAAAGAATCAATTATGAGAGAGAGAGAGAGAGAGAATTGATTTCTTTGAATTTTTTCTAGAGATTGTTAGGAGGGTGCTATAAAAATATTAGGTGTCCAAAAAAAATATTAAAAATCTCAACATCAACATCTCTATAATGAATAAAGATGTTTCTCGAGAGGATTTATAAACCCTAAAATCTTGTAAAATTACAATAATATTATTTTTAAAGTATAAAAGTGAAAATTACACAAAACCCGAATATCAATAAAATTTGAAGAGTGTCATTTTTACGAGGAAGGAACTAATAAAATGGAAGACTATTTTTTTTTTGTTTTCTTTGATAATAATAATAATAATATTTATTTATTTTTGTAAAAAAGCCATCATCTTTTAATTTAGTTTCTTTTATAATAATAAAAACAAAAAGAGAAACAATATATTTGACGCTGAATGACTTCTCTTGAAAAGTTAAAAAGTGTTAGAGAAAGAGATTTAAAAAAAAAAAACAATCTCCACAGTGTTATTGCAACAATGAAATGGAATGATGATAAGAACAAAAAATATTATGATAAATAGACTGAGTGTAAGTAGAAATAAAAAATAAAAATTGTTTGCGAAAAAAAAAAGGAGTTGCATAAAATTACAGATTTGCCATTATTACAATACCAAAACACTTAAGAAATTGAAAAAAAAGAAAGAAAAAGATTTACCATTTCTACATTTAATCGCTACAAAGAAAATGAGTTTCCTTTATGTATATTATATAATTAGTTTTGGAATTATGGTAAAATTACCAAATTAAAAGAAATTGGAATTATGGTAAAAAATTCCATGCAGTCTAAACATTTTGTTTATATTTAAAAATCCTTGATCCCACCGAGCGAAGCAGTGCTGACAGTTTGCTAGTATAACTATTAAAAAAAGTGGCACATGAAAGCAAAGCCATCCCGAATCTCACGTGATGCAAAATCATTTTCAAGATGACCTTTGCCTGCCTTCAAGGCAGTGGGCACCCAAGGAAAGCCTAACCACCACAGAAGTAATGCTTCGGGATATTTTCTGGGTTTTGAACTAAGAAAAAGAGACAACAAGAATATCAACACAGTGTTGTAGTGGTAAGAAGTTGGAATAAATAAACTCAAATTATAAAGGTTTTAGAAACAAAGCTTATTGGTCGAGAGAGCCAACTATACATCCACAACCTCGTAATTTCTTGATATTGTCTCTTGATTTTTTTCGATTCGGTTTGGTTTTACTTAAAAAACCCAAACTGGATTTAAAAAAAAATTAAAATCAGTTCAAACTGACCGGTTTAGGTTTGGTTTCGGTTCGGTTCGGTTATTTTATATTAAAAACCAAAAACTATATTGTTTTTTAGGTTTTTTTTTGTAATTTCTAATTGGTTTGGTTTCGGTTTGGCTCGGTTTTTTTTGTTGTGTTTTTTATTAATTTCGGTTTGATTCAGTTTGGTTTTTCTATTTCAGGCTTATAAAACTAAACCGAACCAGTTGGTTTTTTAAAATATTCTAATAAGGTTTTTTTCATGATTGATTTTTTCAATTAATTTTTTTAATTTTCTCAATTTAATCAATTTTCTCACCCCTACCTAGAATCATGACAAAGTAAAACACCATCTCGGGTCGGGTCCTCCGTCCTCAAGCTTTCGTCAACAAAAATCGGGAGGGAGTGGTCGGTCACACATGTGCTACTTGACGAGGTTTCATTGACAGGAGCTGAAGAAAACTCTAACGAGGGCGATGCATTATCTTGACCTTATAATTCGACGGCCAAAAAAATAATAATAAAAACAAGAATTGAAAGGCCAGGAGCTTAGTTGGATTTGATAAGAAAATCATAGATACTTTTCAACCAATTATACATTTAAACCTCATAAAAATAATCAATATATATTCTTTCGAACAACAGCCAAGAGAAAAATTAAATGAAAATGAATCGGAGTACTCGAAATCCATCTAGAAAAGGAGAAGGAAGAATAAGTCAATTCGGCGAGCATAGTTTCAAAGCATGAAAAAACAAGCCAAGATTCTTTGCCCAAAGATGACGACAATTCAAAAGTCCTCAAGGACTGTGGAGACATGCAACCTTTCACCAGAAGCATCCGAATTCGCTTTCCTGCTTTGGAGTTTCTTTTGGGCAAATTTGGCGGTTCATCGACGCCGACGGTCATCTACCGCGTGAGGCATATTCTTTGTTTCTTTAGGAACCTCAAGCTAGCCCCTAATGTTGCATTACCTAATTCTCGATTGAGTCCCGAAATTGATCGTTTTATCTATTAATTT
Organism: Populus trichocarpa; assembly: GCF_000002775.5. Lineage (NCBI taxonomy): Eukaryota > Viridiplantae > Streptophyta > Magnoliopsida > Malpighiales > Salicaceae > Populus > Populus trichocarpa. Next base: position 11,756,227 of record NC_037302.2, on the reverse strand, counting down.
GAAAATTATCAATCTGGGTCCTTTTCCCGATTTATATTTATTTTCTCATCAGATAGATTCCGAGATGTCTGGAGCATCTGGGATTTTATCCATGGATAAAATCTTTAATATCGGGACTTAATTGAAGATTGGCACGCAGGCCAGGGACTAAATTGATATTCTCCCTTTCGTAATTTTAATTTCCATCTCTAGAAACTAAAAACAGGCTGGCAGCCACTATGTTGAAGCAGTGCTTAGCTTCCACAATTGCCCAATTCGTGGAAGAAAAGCAGAAGCTGATATTGCCCTCGTGAAGGGACAAGAACCCAGTGCTTAAAACGTGCATGGGATGAGAATGTTCTATGTAGCAAGACATGCTCCGAATAAACCTCTGGTCATGGCGACAAGAAAACAGGTCATCCTTGCCGGCTGAGGCATTACCATGCGCGTGGAATGATCATACTGGATAATTGTGAATTATTGCACAAAATTAGAGGATTTTCTTTTGTAATTAAACTTCCAAATATACTTTCTCAAGATTGAATGTGATAAATATTTATTTATGTCTTGAAATTAAGCAACGTCTAATGACAATAGAGGGCACCCTGAATAACATGATATTCGAAAAATATGAAAATGTTTCTTTTAAGTAAATAAAGATAATAGAAATTTTTAGGGATATTAGACTAGATTTTTTTTAAAATAAATTTAGGTAATAATTAAAATTAAGGATCAATATGGCATTATAGCAGTTAATTAAAAGATGTTTTTTTTTTTTTCAAACTGTTTGTCTTGCATGTTGCAGCATCCATCATGGAAACCAGGAAAAAAAAAAGGTAGATCTCAACTAGCTCCTTCAGTGGAGCATTAGGAGCGTGGTTTAACTCTTTTTTTTAAAAAAAAAAAAATGTTTTAAATTAATTTTTAAAAACTAGTTGACAATCCATCCATCCTATCCACCCACATCTATATATTTATAAAAATATAAATATATACTGATTTTACAAGTAGAAAGCTCTCTACTAATCATGTTAGTAATCAATATATGGTATTTTTATCTTTAGTTTTTTTTATATAAAAAAAAACCATTAAAATCACTTAAAACCATCAATCTAATATTTTTTTCATGCAAAAAATTATTTAAAAAACAGGTTTAACCATCTCACCAAACAAATCATAAATAAGTTGAAATTTTACATCAAATAGGTAAATATAAATTGTCGGATCATTATAGATCGATGGTGTGTTGATTATTTTGATAGGCAAACGTGGGTATCAAGTTTCCTTAAATTTACGCAACGTGCTTCATCATTCATACATTTCAACTTCGATTACATATTTTCATAACAATGCTATATTTCCATGCAAATCATATATATAAAAACTTTAATAATATTTTTCTTGATATTAATTTAATATTTTTTTGGACCTATCCTATACATCTATCACTGATCACCTTATTTTGTTTAAAAAACTTTGATATGAAATGATTTGTTTGTTCATATTTTTTAAATTTTATTTTTATTAACGTGGATGTCTGGGCAGTTTGCGCGTACTTCGACTAATTTTACGGGCTTTGAAGTTAACAATCGTGTAAATCTCTAGTGGCTCTGAGGTTTGTGAAATTCAAACGATGGATCTCTAAAGAGCAAATTTAGATTTGTATTTTTTTAAAACCTTATTTTTTTTATTTGGTTGGTGATTGAGTAGTGTCCTAACTCCTTTTTTTCAGGTGTCATGTCTCTAACATCAAGAGTCATTTGTTGTTGTAGAAAGTATAACTGCCGTTTCCGTCCATCCACGCACCAAGTAACAGAGTGAGTGTATGAGTAATTTATTTTATAACCTGTTTGTTTTTGTTTTTTTATGTTTTAAAAGTATTTTTAAAATGAGTTGAATTTTTTTTTATGTTTTTTAATTATTTTGATATGATGATGTCAAAAATAAAATTTAAAAAATAATAATAAAATATTATTTCGATGTATTTTTAAACAAAAACACTTTAAAAAATAACCGTTACCAAAATATCAAACACCAACTCTTAAAAATAAAACAAACAAATAAACACATCAGGTTCTCTTGCCAAATCATGTTGCTAATATATCATATCAATATTGAAATGTAAATACCATTTTTGTTTTTTTAACAGACTTCTTTCTATTAAATACCTTTTCATGTGCATACTCAATGGTTATAGCTACAAGAAAAAAACAAACTAAAAGGTTTCAGTAAAAATTATAACCCTAAATTCATTATAAGGCAGATTAGAATAGTTTAATCTTTCTCATAAAAACTAACAAATTTTGTTATTGGAGGTAATGTAATTTTTTTTCACGGAATCAGTTAGACATTGCTAAATTAATTGGGGATAAATTGTTTTATAAATACTTTTTTAATATAGTGAAATGACTTTATTATTCTTAAAAAATAAATTGAAATTAGGGTTCAAGATTGTTTTGATCTTTTATGTTTTGCTAGCATAGTAAAATACTCTTAAAAACAAAAAACATTAAAACAAATGTCCAGCAGCTTCTAATTTCATTATGGCCTTTTAGTTTATAAAAAATTTGAATAGAAAACAAATTAGTTTTTTAACAAGTATAAAAATAATAAAAAAACAAAAATTGGTTGCACGAGCATTAGGTGGGGATGCGCTCCCTCTTTGGACAATGCAAGTACCATCATCCTGTATTCAAACACAATCTTTTATTTGGCTTGTTTATTTTTATGTTTTAAAAATATTTTTAATAAAATTTAAATTATTTTTTATTAACTTCAAATTAATATCTTTTTAGTGTTTTCAAATTATTTTGATGTGCTGATGTCAAAAATAATTTTTAAAAAATAAAAAAATATTATTAACATGCATTTTGGCATGAAAAGCTATTTGAAAAGCAACCGCAACCGCAACCACGCCAAACAAACCTGAAGTTGGAAGCTTCATGCGGTCCTTCTTACGGTGGTTAAGAGTGCGTGCATGATAAAGCGATGCTCTATTTCGGTGGGTTTTTTTTTTTTTTTTAATATCAGCCTTTTCAAAAATTAAATGTGTCTGGATAAATCTGAATCAATTTTTTATTTATTAAAATTATATAATTTTATTTTTTATTTAAATTAAGTTTGGACTATATCACTTTATATCGAGTTTTATAACAATGTTAATAATTATACTGTAAAAAAAGAAAAAAAGAGTAATTAAATTAATTTACTGTTTTGTTTTTTGAAAAAATCAAATTAATTAAACTCCAGCTGGCACCATTAGTAATTTAACGAAGACAACATCATTACTCACTCTAGTTAACTGTCCGCACCCTCATCCCTCCCTTTTCAAAAAATCTGGAAAAACAAACCACCCTTTCTCTCTCTAAAAAAAAACCAAAACTCTCTCTCTAGACACCAACTCACATTTATTTATTTTTAAATATACAAATCAAATAACACAAAGAGAAAACCTTTAAAAAAAAAAAAATCATATCTCCAAAGCTCATTGCTTTCTAACAGAGATATATTAAATGAGTTGTTAATACAGGGAGAGGATAGGAGAGGAGAGGTATTCTTTTTTTTTTTTTTGTTTTTTGAAGAATAAAATGGATTCGCCGACGGCCTCAACGACGGAAGGATCGACGGCGAGGATAGTGACGTCGAGATCATCAGTAATTGAATCAATTCGAGGATGTGGATTATCAGGCCTTAGAGTAAACAAAGAGGATTTGAAGAGGAAACTGTCGATGCCTAAATATCTGCGTCACGCAATTCGAGATTCAATCAATTCAAAGGATGTTAATGCCGCCGCTGACCGTTACCGAGAAGGAAATAGTGCTGGTCGTGAGGAGGCGCCGGAGGGGCCTATGGTGGTGTTTGTGAATTCCAGAAGTGGTGGTAGGCATGGGCCTGAACTTAAAGAGAGGCTTCAGCAATTAATGGGAGAGGAGCAGGTAATGCATTGTGTTTCCCCCCCTTTTCCCAGTGTGTCGTTTTGAGGATTATTTTGCGTCGTCTTGATTTGTTGGTTATTGTTGTTGTTGAAAATAAATTAATATTTTTTTTTTGAATTGAGCAGTGAAGATTTAGTGAAAAAATGGATGATTAAAAATTAATTAATCATGATAGACTGCTCCTGCTGGTTTCGCATGGGATTTTTGTTTTTCTTCTTCTTCTTCTTCTTTTCTTAATAATTATAGTTAGTTTTAGTTCTGAAAGTTTTCTTGTTAATGTAGCAGTAAAAAAATCAGCTTAAACATGGGTTTAGCCGAGTTAAATAGAAATTAAAGAAAGGCAATGAAAAAGTAATTATTAACAGGCTGGTTGACTAGTTTTAGTTAATATGATTATAGAAAGTTGGGGTTTTGAATAAGTAATGATTTGCAATGCAGGTTTTTGATCTAAGCGATGTGAAGCCTAATGAATTTGTGGAGTATGGTTTGGGATGTTTAGAGAAGTTGGCCGGCCTTGGTGATTTTTGTGCCAAAGATACTCGTGACAAGTTGAGAATTTTGGTAATAAATGGACCTTTTCTTGATCTGTACAAAAATGGTCATGGTAACGATGCTGTTTCCTGGATGTGTGTTATTTGAGAAATTCTTGGATGATTGAACAGGTTGCGGGAGGTGATGGTACGGTTGGTTGGGTGTTAGGAAGTCTCACAGAACTTCATAGGCAGGGTAGGGAGCCTGTTCCTCCTGTAGCAGTCATCCCTCTTGGTACTGGAAATGACCTGTCAAGGAGTTTTGGTTGGGTAAGCTTCTCTTTTACGTTAAATTTTGAGTTTTCTGACTTTATCTTGCGCTCTTAAATTGTGATCTTGAATGATTTTTTTCAGGGTGGTTCGTTCCCTTTTGCCTGGAAATCAGCTGTCAAAAGATCACTTCTCAGGGCCATCACTGGTCCAGTGTGCCGTCTAGATAGGTAAGCTTTCTCTTATGTTGCAAGCTGCTCCTATGTTATTAACAAAAAAAATGTATTTCCTTTGTTAAGTTCTTTTCATTTTATCTGGAAGTTGATAATTCCTTGACAGCTGCCAGTATTCAAGTTGCTCGATGCTTTGTTAACTTTAAAAGAAATCCTTATTCTTGGGAATCACATAATGTGGGGACAATTGTGGCCATTTTGTAGCTTGGAGATACCTCTTTGTGCATTAACCTTGCAGCTGATGTTTTCCCTGATTTGCCACTGCTTAGCACTCAGTTTTTGCGGGTAGTTCTAATTTTATCTGTTAAGACGTGGTATCTTGGCATTTTTTGCTGGTTTTCAGTTTCTGTTGTGATTTTGTGCCCTTGAGGATTCCTCTTGTGCACATCCCTTCTAATTCTTTGCAGCTTGAATCCTCTTGTGCTGTTAACAAATCTTGTACCTTTGAAAGAAGTCTTGTTTGGTAATAGGCGTGGCTTGATTATGACTTTTCAATATAACTAGCACTTATAAACACTACCTTTTTGATGATGCAGTTGGCATCTTCTAATGTCAATGCCAAGAGGAGAAGTGGTGGATCCGCCCCATTCCCTGAAATCCACAGATGAATGTTCCCTTGATCAGGTAGTGGATTGTCCTGCTCCAAACTTAATTATTTTTATTATTATGATTTTTCATTTTCATGTTACCGTCTGGTTTTACGATGCTGATAGGTATTATCATTGTCAAGGGCTAGGATGACCTTTGGATGAGTTAGCTTACTCTACAGACCCATGCTAGTTAACGGGATAGAGGGAAGGATTTCTAATTTATCAGGAAATGTGTTTTGGACCTGGAAAATTTCTGGATCTGGGTGCTACTTAATGAGATACTTTTGAAACATGCTAGATTTGCTAGCATAAAAAGAAGGCCTATAATCACCTTTCATCAAAGTAAAAAATATGAACATTGATCTTAAGAATTTCTGAAGGCACATGTATCTTGGAAAGAATGGTAATATTATATATTTAGAATCAAGTAATATGATTAGAAACAACTTGAAGGACTTCAACCTTACATTTAACAAAGGTCATTCAAGCCCTTATTTTGTCTGAATGAATCCTCCTTTCATCATGTGCTGCCTCATCTAGGGTCATGTGCCTGTCTCATCTGCAAAAGAATGTGCCATTCATCCCCCCCACCTCCACCTTTTAACACCCACACATGCACACAAACAAAGGGGTGGGGATCCATGGATTTAAAAGAACAAATACATGTCTAAAGGGAGGACATCTCGTTTCTCATTGTCAATTGAAAGTCAGTCGCTTTGATAGTTTAATCTTGTGATGTTGATATGCTGATCTATTGGTACAAATCTGGTATCTGAGAGATTGACACTTTCTTTTGAGTGCAGGGTTTAACAATTGAAGGGGAGCTGCCTGAGAAAGTGAATTGCTATGAAGGAGTGTTTTATAATTACTTCAGCATAGGTATGCCAATATGCTCTAGAGTGGCTGTTAATGTTGTGCACGTATGGCTTTAGCTTGGTTTTAGAGATTTGTCATGTCTGAATTTGAACTCAACAACTTCTTGTGTTGATGAGAGTCTCAACTGATGAACTGAAACAAGAATGTTCTATTCTCAAACAATCTGTTGCTTTGGTTCTTCTGATATGATTCTTTTATTTGCTTCCTTTTTTGTGCCCATTTGTTCTTCAGCATGTTATCTATTGGTTACCATATTATATATTGTTTGTTCATGAGATAGAAAACTAGGCAGTGAATGTGGAACCATATTTCATCAATTAACTCAAATAAGAATCCTATGACATTTAAAAAGAAAGATAAACTTCATTTGCTAAGACTTGCTTCATGACTTCAAAAATTTTGTTCCAAATGACAACCTTGCAGATCTGCGCTTGTGATGAATCTTTGTATTTTGTTGTGCTCTTTAGGTTGCTTTTAAGTTTATTGTTTGTTCGCACAGGAATGGATGCTCAAGTTGCCTATGGCTTCCATCATTTACGCAATGAAAAGCCTTACCTTGCACAAGGTCCTATTTCAAACAAGGTATGATCAAATCTTCCTGTTACTTTAAATATGAATTTGCACTTGTTTTACCTTGGTAAAACCCTGTAAATATGAATTCTTTGATTGTACTTGTACTTTGGGACCAACTAAACAGAAACCTGGACTGTCTTTGTTGGATAGATGTAGTATTAAATTATGATGATGGTGGGAAAGTGACATATAATCTCCATATTTTGCTAGAGCTCTGTTCTTGGTACATTTGTACCATTCCATTAAAATTGCTTGTGCCAGACTAATATTTTGAAATTGCAAAAAATTGAAAATCTTGAGAAGAAAAGAAATATTGAAGTCAAATAAAATATATCTAACCCACATTCCATTTTTGAACACATACTAATTTTCAATTTTTTTTCCATTTAGAAATAAAGATTCAGCTGCAAAGGTTTCATGTTTCTATTGTTTGATGAACTTCACAGAAGCTGTAGAAAGGTTATCCAATTGTGTTGTTTATTGAGCCATTCATGTTATCCTCTTGCACTTATAGGTATGATAAGAAGTTATATGTAGGGTCAAAAGGTTACCAGAGAGTTGATGGCGAATGAATAATGACCTCCAGGATAATACTTGATTGCTTAGTTTATATGATTATTCAAGGTTTTAGTGTTTATTGTTTCTTATTTGGTGGCTAAAGTAGCTCTAACTAGGGTTAGGAGTTGAAGCACTACATCAATCAATATAGCTGAGCCATTGAGTGTGCTTAACATTTAACATTATTTCCACTGTGATTAGTGAAACAGATGTTTTTCGAGCATGTCGATGAGGCATCATTTTTTTAAAACTTCTAAACCTAGTCTAGGGTTCAATAGTTTTTAGTATATTGATATTTGATACCATACTGTGTTTGATCTGTTGTTGCAGTTGATTTACTCTGGATACACTTGCACTCAGGGTTGGTTCCTCACACCTTGCATAAGTGATCCAAGTTTGAGGTTAGACATATCAGAACTTAAGTTGGTTTTATACCATTTATTTTGAACATCTTTTGTTTCTCTTCGCTGTTCTAATACTTAATGACTAGAATAATGTTTGGATTCATTGCTTAGTTTGTAAAATTTCTTGGCTTGCAACCTTAAAGGTGCAAGTCTGAGTCTTGAGAGCAGTCGCTTAATGCAACAATGCTGAAGGGTAGGACTGTCTCCATATTCTAACACCCAGAATCCCACTACTATGGGTCTACAACTAGTTTTAACGACCTTGTAACTAGGATTATAGTTCAATTTGTCGTAGTGATGGATGACCTTTTTTTTTTCTTTTCATTTCTTTAAATTATTATTATTATTGTGTTTATTAAATCAAGGAATATACTCTGATTAACTTTTGTTTCACTAGAAAATGTTCTCTTGCAATATTTGACCACTGTTTCTAAATCTCATACCACGCTAACCTTATCAGTAATTTTCAGAACTTTATGTTCCTTTATATATTTCTACATTTTTCATGTGCAACCATTGGTACTGCCTCACAGCAGTTCCCTTGGAAATATGGGTGCCAAAATTTTCATTTTAAATAGTAGTTGCTGAAATGGTCATGCTTTGGATATTTGATTCTTTTCCTTCTCATTATTATTATTGTTGTTGTTGTTGTTCCTTTATCAAATATATTTGACTGTATACAAGTTAGTTTTTCTTATCATCTTATCTAATATATTTGACTGTATTCAAGTTACTTTTTCTTGTTTATAAATTCATTTTTTTTATGGAATCGCCTCCTCATTCGTTTTTTATGGAATCTCCTTATAAAATATTTTTGACTGTATGCAAGCTAGCTTTTCTTTTTTATTTATTCATTTTTTATGGAATTTTCTTTATGCATTGTTAATGTTCGTTACAAAATTTTATGACAATATGTTGCCTTGATCATTTATATGATGATATAACATTTAATGGCTGCAGAGGACTCAAGAATATCATCAGGATGCATGTTAAGAAGGTCAATTGCTCAGAATGGGAGCAGATACCTGTTCCTAAAAGGTAAGAGTGTGATTGATGCAATTTCTATTGAGATACTTAATGATTAAAGTAACTAGATGCTTCTGAGCACTATCTTTTCTTTTTCTTTTTTGTTTCAGCCATCCATAACTGTATACTCAATTTCATAAACGCATGCAAGTGTTTTGTCTGACCCAAATATTTCTTTTGTTTCTTTGCACCTCATTCTTTTACCCTTTGTGTGCTATCTGGTTATAATTAATTTACTCTCATTTGTTCTTTCTTCTAGTGTGAGGGCAATCGTTGCTTTAAATCTTCACAGTTATGCAAGTGGAAGAAATCCATGGGGTAGCCCAAAACCAGAGTATTTGGAAAAGGTATCACATATCTGTTCTCTGAGATTATTTTTCCACACTAAACAATTTGTTCTATGGATTTTGTTATGTGCTATTTACTACCTGAAACTGCTGTATACTATCTCCATATGACACCTGCGATTCTATGACTTGGATTACCTTTTGTTGAAAGGTTACAAGGCTAAAAAACAGTGATAAATTATTACAAGAGTAATTATTATATGAGAAATTTTTAAGGCTGCGAATGCGGGTGTAAAAGCGACTTTTTAAAGTTTTTTGGTATGAGGTTCAAAAAATGAATGTATTGATTGATGGGGCCAATTAAAATTAAATATAAATAATGTATGTTAGAGGATTCCACCAACAAGGGGCAAGTAAAAGAGGGGAAAATGGGTTATATAAGTTTTAGGAAGAGAGTAAAAAAAGTAGAAAGGACAAGTTTTTTCTTCCTTGAAAATATTTTACTTCTCCCTCTCCAAGGTTAAAATATCCCCCCCCCCCCCAATTTGCACCATTTGGGAGTAATTTTTAACCCCTTAATAATTCCCTCGCTCTAGTTTTTTACAGTAAACAACCTTAATCATTACCCTTGAAGTATATAACCCCATTACCCCAAACCAAACATAACCTTGGAGATAATTGAAATTTGTTCTCATGCTTGGCTAAAATTATGCTTGCTTGCTTCTCTGATTCCCAAGAATGATTCATCATTTATATTTTTTTTTTATTTTCCAGAAAGGCTTTGTGGAGGCCCATGTTGATGATGGCCTCCTAGAAATTTTTGGCTTAAAGCAAGGATGGCATGCATCATTCGTCATGGTTGAACTCATCTCTGCCAAACACATAGCCCAGGTATTGTAGTCAATTGAAACTTGATAAATTTAGTGCATGCTTAAACAAGCTATTTGGAACCAATTTTCTATTGTAATTGAAATCAATTATAGTGTTCAATTTGAATTTAATTGATAAATAAGTTGAAATCACATGTCTATTTTTCAAAAGAGAAAATTCAATTCATTTTGTTTTCTTTATTAACCATATTACCTTAATCTTATTCCTTCAAAAGTCTCTCATAAAAGAAATGGGTAAATGAGTATTTTGAGGAAGCTAGTTTTAATATTAATATCTCCTCTTTAGTGTAGTCAATCAGAAAGGATGGCTCTGACTTATTTTTGTATTATTTTTAGAGATTGAATTCCATTTGAAATTTAATTCTCGACACTTCAAATAATTTCAAACATGAGTTTTTATTAAAACCTCTTAATTGAATTCAATTCAAAGGGTTCCAAACAGTCTGAAAATGTTTTAAAGTATAAATTAAGATTTAGTTGTCATCACAATCCCTAGTATGTTATGTTGGTTTGGAGTGCCATAATATATGATCCCTGGATCTTTCTTTATTTAATCGATCTGTCAGTTGGATCTTATCAAATAAATTAGTAGATCCTAAACTTTTAAGAGATTGTGCTATGTTCATCTGAGAGACAAGAATATATAAAATGTTGTCAACCATGAATCTATATTTTGAAATTTTTATTTTGTGTTTACTGTTTAGGTATGCATGTGTTAGTGTGCCTTTGGGCATTACTTTTGTATGAATTGTATCGCTGTACAATATTTGGTTGAAAATTTTGATGGATCGAATTTATATTTTGGTCAAGGTTTTACCAGTTATAATTTAATGTTAGAAGCAGGTTTTATTGACGTCCAAACTGCCTTTTTTTAATCTTAGTTCACAGTTGCTAATCACGTACATTGAAGTTCTTGAATGCTTGACGCAGGCTGCCATTGTGCTACTTTTGAGGGTTGAAACCCACACCGTTGTTGAAGTTATGCTTTCATTTTCACAAGTTGTGTGTTGGTATCTTTCAGGCTGCAGCAATACGATTGGAAGTGAGGGGTGGGGAATGGAAAGATGCATTTATGCAGATGGATGGCGAACCCTGGAAGCAGCCCATGAGCAAGGAATACTCGTCATTTGTAGAAATTAAAAGAGTCCCTTTTCATTCTCTCATGGTTAATGGAGATTAGGCTTATTGGGTGGCCTTTGGTTTAGGTTGGTATCCTTCAAGGGGGTCTCTTCCTTGGGGCTGAAATCACTACCAAGCATTGTGTTCAGCCATTAGGCTTGTATATTGTATTATTTGTCAAATTTCTAGCTATTCGAAATTCATTAATGGTCAATAATTTTTCTCCTTTTTAGTTTTGGAGAGCTCCTGCACGCTATTTGTGATACTGTTTATGACACTTACCAGGTGCTTAATTATGGATTTGTAAGTAACGATAATCAATTGAAAAGTGATCGTCCATGGTACTCTGTGTTTCTTTTACTCTCTTTCTTTTATTTATCATTACAATGCCATCCATGTCTCTGCTGTTTTATTTAACAACAAAGCCACGAGTGATAGTGTTCTTATGGGTGCCTTTGTGTGTTGCGGAAGTGTTTGCCTGCAGCGACTACATCATCTCTGGAACCCCTTGTGAAAAGAGCTAGCCTCGTTCGAAAATCGGAGGCTGCCATGGATATGCAGCTCTCTGCTATTTCTTGAACCGACGAGCACCTACCTCCTCGTATCTTCTTCCCTGTCAAGCACTGACAGTAGTGGCTCGGCAAGAGAAAGGATAGAAAAGGAATGCTCTTCTACTTTGCCGTTAGTTGCCATAAAGGCTCTTTTTATTTGCTGGAAAGTAAGTTTTTTTTTTAAAGTGAATTTCGGGAAAGTGAATTATTTTCTGATGTTTGGTAGTGTAATGGAAAATAAGCTGGAAAACACTTTCCAGTGTTTGGTTATATCATGGAAAATGAGCTGGAAAATAATTTATTAATATCTTATTTTTTCAAGTTTATTAAAATAACGAGGAACAAATCTTACAAATTAAAAGATTGAATGATAATGAAATTGAAAAAAAATATAATTTCATAAATTATTTCAAATAAAATAAATAATAATCAAAATAATAGAGATCAAATCTAAAAAATAAAAAATTGAAAGATGAAATTAAAATAATAATAACTATCATTTCATAAATTATTTCAAATAAAATAAGTAACAATCAAAAGAATGAGGACCAAATTTGATAGATAAAAAATTTCAATTAAAAAATGATAAGGGAAAAACAAATAACAATTATAAAAATGAGGATCAAAGTTAATATAAAAATTAAATTCTAAATGATGATATTGAAAAAAAAATATTCAAAACAAAATATATATAACAATTAAAAGTTTGAGAACCAAATTTGATATAATCAACAAATAATATAACATTTCTAAATTTTTCACAACTTCCGGAAAGTGTTTTCTGCCCAAAATAAAAAGGAAAACACTTTCTTAGAAGCCAAGCTAAATTTTTTATTTGACTCTAAAATATTTTACGTTGACCAACTTTTCTAATAGTAAATAAATACAGTAAAATTTAGAAAATGATTTTTTAAAAATTACTTTTTCAAAAAACAAACACATCCGAAATCTGTAGACTTGTGGGTCACGGAAAATGCATGCCAGCAAGCTTCTGCTATAAATATAATATGGTAATGAATCGACATGGTTGTCCCTCTGTACATGTGATGTTCTTTTGTAAATTAAGAAAATCCCAACTTGACTTGTTAATAACATTATGATTTCGATGAATCAAATTGAAATTACAATAATCAAAGGCCGCCAACATGTTTAAGTAAAATCAGAGTATGAAAAAAAAAAAAAAATAATAGTGTTATTTTCACTTCATCAATATTTATAATACAAACTTTATATATACATTTAGAGACCGTTTGGCATTGTGTTTGTAACTGCGTTTCATCAAATTTTGAATTTTTTTTTTTGCAAAAATTGAGTGCGGTTTGTACCTTTTGGATCGTTTTGATGTGCTGATGTCAAAAATAATTTTTAAAAAATAAAAAAACATCATTGGCATGTATTTCGGCACGAAAAGCTATTTGAAAAGCAATCGCTACCACACTGCCAAACACACTCTTACGCATACTGTTAACGTTGGGCAAAACTGGAGCTACCTATTATGATATTTTAATGCGTCGTATATATGACTATTTTTTTATTATCAGAGAAGTAGCTAGAAAATTAGGTAAGTGGTTTTTTTATTTTAAAAACTAAATTTTAATTTATTTTCGTATAAAAACATCTCAAAAACATTTGTATAACCTTGATAAACCAACTCCTCAACTCAAAAAAACCTTTAAAATCAATTAAAAAAATAAAATCTATTTTTTTCAACCCCGGTCCTTTTTTTTTTCCAGCAACATGGAAACTTAAAAATACCTTAATGACACTTATCTCTTCAAGAGAATACTTTGACACCACATTTTACTTTTTTTATCAACAAAATTCTACAAACCAACCTTTTTCTCTCTTCTCTATCACTTTCTAGAATCAAATTGTTTAATTATAAACTAGAGGAATAAAAAAAATTGAAAAAAAATCATAAGGCAAAATTTTCCAATAAAAAGCACTTGACACTACATTTTTTTTAGAAAAGGGTTGCCCTTTTACCTAATTTTCAATTTTGGCCCCGCATTTTTTATTTTTCACAAACTAGAAGGGTTAATTTAGGTTTTTTTAAAAAAAATAGTAAAATGACATTTTAACTCCAGAATGAAAAAAATTAAGTCATGCGTAGAAGGGCTTTTCAGTCTTTTCTCATACTTTTGTTTTTGTTAATTCACCATTAAGGGTTGGTTTAATAAATTATTTTTTTAAAGTAAAAAGCTATTTGCGCATGTGGTAAAAGCACCAATGTATGGGTGGTGCCCGTGCACTTTGGATTGTGTGATTAGCTCCTCCTGGTGGCTGAAATTGTCCTTTCCTGATGGTGCGACGCATGTTGGCAGAAAAGGAGCGGTTTGTAACTAGTGGATTTTTTTTTCTTTTCTCTCTCCTTCCCAAAAAAATATTATCTGGTCCCTTTTTGTTTTTTTAACTATTTCAACTTCGGTTTTTATTATTTTGATTTTTAATTTTTGTTATTCACCCTTTTATAAGAAAATTATTTGTTTTTAATTTCATTCTTTAATCTCAATTTGTCACATTGTATTTATTTTGTCCTTATTCTTTTAATTTTAGATTTTTTTCCTTGACTCTTTAATATAAATTTTACTGATTTTCAATTTTATCCTCCAATCCAAACTTATGATATATAATTTTTTACAATGTGGTCCTAATTCTTTTGATTTTTTTAATTTTTTATTAAAGTTATTATTCTTTTCAATTTATCTCTCAAATAAAAGATTTGTTGTTGCACTCTAATTTATTTTGATTTTAAGTCTCATTATTTTAATTGCTATTTTTGTTTTATCTTGAATCTTTTTGTTTATTTTTTTTTTATGATTTCATCCTTCAATGTTTTATTTTGTTGGGATTTGATTTTTTATGGTTTTTTTCATATATGGTGCTTTTGATATGATAACCTTGGGTTTAAAAAGTTAACAGGGGCTGACAGTTCTTTTTTTTTTTTTTGCTTATTTTCTTTTCTGATTTCATCGTTCATCATTTAAAAAAAAACAATTGACTTTGTGTTTTTTTTTCAATTTCTTTTCGACCAGGTTATCTTGATCTCATGACTTAGGATACGAGTTTGGCGGGTTAACCCGGACTGACTCACCACTTAATTCTCAAAGTATATGTCTATCATACTAGCTCGAGTTGATTCACACTAGTTTTTATGTCATTTTTTTGCCATTTTTCATCATTCCATATTTAATTGGTTGAAAATTGAACAAAATTGTTTTTCTACTCCGGTATAAAAGTTTTTTTTCCTAGTTATCGTCATCACTTTTGTTTTTAATTTTTGTTTGCTTGCTATCATTCTTTTTTTTTTTCTCTCTGATTCAAATAAAACTAATTTATTTGGCTGGTGAGGACTATAACTCGAGTCATAGGATTTTTTTTAAAAATATATTTGCAATGCCTAAATATTTTATAGAAAAAATAACATTGTTTCTATGCTCTTGGATAAAAGTTTTTTTTTTTCCAGTTATCTTGATTGTTTTTTTTTTTTTAATTTTTGTGTGCTTGCTATCATTGCTTTTTTTTTTTTTCCTCTTATTGATTCAAATAAAACTTAATTGGTTGACGACTATAACTTAAATTATTAGATTTTAAAAAAATATATTTTAAAACACCTAAATATTTTATTGAAAAAATGACATGTATCCACACCATGCCTAGGAAAAGTTATATGACAGCAGTGAAAAAAAAAAAAAGAACAAAAAAAGAAAGAAAGAAAAACACGGTGCAAATCTACAATACAATTGTGTCCTGAGAGATAGTGTTTTCTTGATCCCTTTTAACTTTTTTTTTTATATTAATTTTTATTAAGTCACAAAAATTTGACATTTTTTCCTTTTTAAATTTTGAGTACTCTATTCCTAGAGACACAACAACATATCTTCTTCACTAAAATGGCGATGCCGAGGCAACTGACTCAGAAGCCTTTGCTTATGTTATTCCCTGAACAGTTTAAGCTGTACCACCGATATTTCGGGACTCCCTCAAGAAATTTGGCCCTCAAAAAGATTTGGCCACAACAAACACAAGAAAACTTGTTCCATCCATGCCAGCCAGCCAGACAATCAGGCAACCAGCTCTCTTTATGATTGATCACACAGGTGCCAACCCAGCGTTGAATTTGGAGTGGTTGAGAAATGCAGGTGAGTTCGGGTGAGAATGAACGCTCCATTAATTCTAGTTGTCGTGCAACCGAATATACAGAGTTAATGGTGGGCAGTTTGAGGGAAGATTTCAGAAAAAAAATGAAAGTAACCGAAGATCATCGGCAGGAGAGATCCACACAAAACAATTACCACCATAAAGATCAGCTTTTAAACCACGAGAATCCACGTCTACCACCAGTGGTAAGAGATCAGGAGGAGGAGGAATTTAGTTTCGTATGCGCAAATCCTTCAGGACCCTTGATATCTGCAGAAGATATATTCCAAAATGGTATGATTAGGCCGATTTACACTTTATGCAACCGTGATGATCTCCAGTTTGCCGAGGATGTTAGAATTAAAGCAAAAACATCAACCCCATCAACTCCGTTAATGTTCATGGAAGAGCGCAGCGAAACGGAGGGACCGTGCTGCGTGTGGTCAGGGGGCCACACGGTATCACGAAATCAACAGATATGCAAGAAGAGAAACTTCACAAGGTTTTCAAAGCTAAGGAGAATACGAGAATTTTTTCTTCCAAGTAGCAGACTGCTTAGCAACGACGCCTTCATCCTCTTTAATCATAAATATTATTCTTCTAAACATCCAGCAACCATAAGGACGACTGCCAGCAAAAATGTTCTAAATCAGGAGAAGAAGAAATAGCAGATGCGTAAAATGCTGTCTTCGTCAACACACAAATTGCATTTATACCTATGAAATAGAGCGATCCAAGGCGCGGGGATAAACAGAAATCATACTTGCCATAGCGGCAGGATTTTTTTGGTTTCGTTCAAGGAGGCTAACTATTTCAGAAGGAACATTCATCCTTGTTGATGAACATGCTAAAATAAAAGATTGAAAGATTTCATGGCCAGGCGGTCTTCGTAATTGAAGAGAACACTGGAATCGTCCATTTCGATATATAAAAAAACGATCGCGCTTTAGTCCACTCAGCCATCTCTCCCAGTTATTTCAGAAGGGTTGTATCTTTTTTATCGGTCATCAGCAAAATCTTGAAATGTAAAGTTTGGAATTGTAACCATGAATGTTTTTGATAAGGGAATATTTATAATTTGATCTTGGATCTATCCCTTCTCGTAATGTTGGATTTTTCTTCTCTGTATAATTCTATTATCAACAATGAAAACTAATTCAATCAGGCAATACATATCCTTATCCCCAGCAATGTCAACTAATGCAAACGCAGAAAAACCATAAGTATAAAGGAAATTAACTCAGCTTTGAAGAATTACGACAGAGCCAGCCTTGGCATCAGGAAAACCAGCACAGAAAAAAGCAGCCTTTCTAACATAGATAATGAGAAAACACAGCACAAATCATTGTCCAAACCAGACAATTGAAATGGAATGTGGGATGCTTTTGTAAAGAAAACTTGATGAAACCTGCCAATGAGAACTTAAACCATCAATTTACCGCATTAATAACACCTCTTGAAGTTAAATAGCATCGGCAAAGAACTTCAAATGAGCTATAGCTAATTCAATAGCAAAGTTGGGATCGGATGAATGGCTAGAAGATTACAATATGCCATTTGTTATGGTTAGAGAATTAGTAACTAAGAAGAGAGGATCTTGGTGCTTCATTAGATACAAAGAATTTTTGTTCCTAATTAAGTAACATCACCATAAACATCTCTCCAATCCGTAACCAGTGAATGTAACTATCAGCACTAGCTGAAGCCCACTACTGTCAGTGGAAATTAGCATTGTTACTTCCCTAAAAACAAAGGATGCAGTGCCTACGGTGTGTGTGGGGGTTCGGGGTTTGCAGCACTGTTCCTTGGGGTATGATTGTCATGGTCTTGATCTCCAATGATGTCTCCAGATCCTTCACTGGAAGTCCTTGAATGGCTACGTGCATCATCGATATCAGGTGAAGCTCCAACTATTTCGACACTTGGTACAGCGTGAACTCTTGACCCAGCTCCATTAAGATGATGAGCTGATGGATCTTCCTTGTCAAAATGTTTTGCCAATTCAAGAACTCTCAAGTAAAAGGATCTTTCTTGATCCATGGTGTTCGAAGCAGGCCAATGAATGTAAAGGAACTTCGTGACATATATCAGAAGAGCAGACATGGAAGCAACTCCTGTGATGATGAAGAGGCCTCCGAAGCTGGGTAAACCAAGACCACCAGAGGGTACCATGGCAGCTTGATCTGAGCAAGTGGTTTCGCCACCAAAGTTCCTTCGTTCAATTTCGTCCATTTTATCTTTATCTTGTGTGACATTCAAGATTGCCCTTGAAATGTAAGGGACCAGTGGGGATCCAAGGGGAAATGCCTGGTATAAAAACAAATCCTATTGATTATAATGACATCTGGTAAGATTTAATGGTCACTTGCAAGAATTGAGCAGTTCAGCTCTATGCTCAAGGAGCTAGCTAACGACGGCCAAACAAATATGCCTTGACAATATGCTGAGGGATTGCATGAGAGAGACAGACAGGGAGAGTGAGACTCACAAAGCCAAATCCATCGGTTTTGTAGGTTGGTCCTACCATTTGGAATTTGGAGCAATACTTTGCTAGAAAGAGTTTGATGTAGGGAATTTCAGCAAAGATAGCAGCTACACCACCATTGTGGGTTCCACGAGACAATGCATCATGATACTCTTCTGGAGTGCTATATTCCCTCAACATGGTGTCATTGAAGTTCAATTGTTTTACGAGGAAGTCTTTCACAAAAGAATCCTTCTGGTGTCCTACAAAGTAACCATTCTTTCTAATCTCTTTGACATCAACAAATGTAGGCTGCAACCGCTTTACAGTCAAAATTGAGGCTAAGCTAGCAGTGTAACTCTGTGATATGATTAGCACCACAAAAATCCATATGATCAATACAAATCTTGTCCAGTTATTCACCACCTTCTCCCCTGAAGACATAAACAAGTTTTGCTCTATTGTAACATGAACTTACTTGCAGTTGTCAGAAAATCAAGAAAAGGAAAAATTAGTGTAATCAAGTCAAAAGAGAAATTACTATGTGCAAAGAAGAGGGTTGAAAAGGAGAACCACAACGTTGTGCCAAGTTGCTGCGCTGGTTTTCCCCTGAACACTTTGTTTTCACGGTGTTCGAGCACCCACACCACTAAGCCAGTGAGGATGAATGCTATTCCAGTTGTTAACCAAAGCTCCAGGCTTAGTGGCTTCAAGAAAATCCACATGTTTTCCCTCTCATCACGTTTTGTCAAAACTACCATTGTGATGCCTGATTCTGAAAAAGGCAACGTAAAATCCACATATGTTGAGCGATTGGCAATTATTGTTATATCTCCCACCGCAGCATCAAAATTCTGCAAGACGATTAATGAAGACAAGTTAATCTTTCTCCCGAATTTCATTTTTGCATGCAGGAAAAAAATGAAGTAGCATAACACCAACCTTTAGTTTGATTTGGTCAAGAAGATCATTGTAAGTCCCAGCACTCTGCTTATTTTTGTTGACGAAGGGAATGAACTCATACGGAAGGGGGAATGGTAATGCTTCAACCACGGAGACGAAAACATCTCGGGTGAAACCTGAAACAATAGGTTTATCATCTTCAGGATTCCATTCCACTTCGATAAACTCATTAAAACCAGTTTTCAGTGGAACCCCAATCCTCAACCTCTTTGGCTGCTGGGTTGTGTCTCCTGGCCAAATTGGCTCCTTCAGTCTGTTTTTGGAAGTTGAAGATGCTATTTTACCATTAGTATACAAGTTTCGTGAGAGTCCTCTCTCTGGAGTCCAATATCCAATGACTCTCTCTGCTTTTCCGATCAAATTGAGTATTTCAAATGCTGAAGGTACCCTTTCTCCACCAGCCAAATGGAAGTCCCCACTTAGGCCTTGAAATCTTGTGCTTAATATGGAGCTTAGGAGTCTTGGCCCCGTTTCAGATTTTCCCAAGGCAGCAATGTCAACTGTGCCTTCACTAGTATTCGGCTTTACGTATCTAGAATGCACAATACCAGCCTTTTCTACAGCCATTGCTATTGCCCAAACTGTATCATATGCCCACAAACCGAAAAGGTTTAATTCATTGATCTTACTTTGTGGTTTGCTTATGGTGAAATTCTTTCTCCATCTTGATTTAAAACTTTCAAGTTTCTTTGAAGTCGGTACATGTGGCTTTATACCCAACACACCTCGCATTGAATCCATGACTTCAGAACCTAGAGGATCTAACAAGGTGGATAATCCAGCTGTCACGAGCCATGCATATCCTTCGCTCATCATTCCTGCATCCTTGGCAAGTAAGAACAGCCTGGACCCAAGGGAGGCTGACATGTGCACTAGAAATATACTCTTCTGCATCGCCTTCAACTTGCTGAGCTCCCTCATGATTTGAGTGTCGTTGAAATACAAAGGAATTCTACTTCCATAAGGGACTCGAGTGTCGATCTCTTGGAAGGCTTCTAACAAAAGTGGAACCAAACCATTTCCATATTCGGTGTCTTCATAGATTAGTACAATCTCCCGCCAACCATAAGCTTGGACAATGCTGGCTATTGCTTTCACTTGTGAAGAATCATCCTGGACTGTCCGGACAAAATATTTGCTTTGAGTTGCAGAAAGAGTTGGGCTTGTGGCTGAGAAAGAAACAATCGGAACCTCCGCTTTTCCTCCAAGCTCTATCACAAACTTAGCTTGCGATGACTTTTGAGGCCCTATGATAGCATGCACTTGTTTCTTCATTAAATCCAGCACTGAATTTTAGAAGACCATGACTGAATTAGATACAAGGAATTAAAACAAAATAAACAAAATAAATAAATAAATAAATAAAGATATTCTATCTCTAAAACACGAATCACAATTTTCCCAGTCACAGCAATAAAATCTTTACACGTTACTCATATTAATCAGTGCTTCTGCCACCATTAGCCGAAACTAAAACAGATTCTAATCAATTAAAGTCAGATGAAGCCGATTTCTCAATCACTAACTATGAATATATAACTCCATCGCTAATCTAGCCTTGACTGGTGCATAGCATTAATGAGCTCCCTGCTAACTGGGGCTCTCTTACCCCAGCTACAAGATCTTGTAGCCACTGTACAATTCTGCAATGTTGATCGGAAGAATACAACAGCGTGCCTGTGTGTTTGGTTTTGTTTGGCCACTGTTACTTTTCTGCCTCGAATAGACGTAACCAGTTCAAGATAGGAAGCTGTGATATATACCGTGGCTTCGGAATTGAGTCTGAACCACCATGATTTCAGTTTCTAGTTACAAGTACCTTCTCTGAATGCTTTACATGCACTTAGTCTACACGGGCAACAAGAAAGGTTTGCAGTAGAGAACAGACAGATTAAGGCCATAACACAGTCCGAAAACTCAGAGGGAACCAAAACAGATACAAAGCAGAATTGCACCATCATAATTAAACAGGTAAGCAATTAAACCTTGGTACCATGCCAGTAGGATCACCAGTATAAGTTATAGGCTTTAGATCTCAAACGAGCCCTATACCATATACAATTCAGTAGCATCTGAATCCCTTTTCATCAACTTCTAAAGATTTTGGACTAAATAAAGTAGAAGTTATATAGATAAGGACCCGATAATTTGGTCAGTGGCAATAGTAGATGAAAAAGAAAATACAAGCTGAGAGTAGTGGAGGATCAAATAGCCGACCTTTTCACAAACAGCATCAAAAGTGTATTTGTTAATTATTGATTTATTAGTTTGTTCTTGACTTTTGACTCAGTAAAACCACAAGCCAGTAACAGGAGATTAGGTTTGAAGTTTGAAAATGTTTTACAACAATCCAGCACTTCAACCAGAGAGATCAAGCCAGCAAAGATTCATGAGGGACTTGCATGAAACAAAAAAACTTGGAGATGGGATTTTGTAGAAACGATAAAAAAAGGCTTTTTTTTGTTTTGTTGCCTTGCATACTTCTTCTGTTGGGGAAAAACGAAGTGCCCTTTTTTAAAGCGCAATTCACTTTTTGACAATAGTCATTTAAACATAAGCAAAATTTGCAACTATCATGTACTTCCCGAAAGCTAAACCTCCTGTCTGCCTTGTGCGTGTGAGAGAAAATTATGAGAATTTACACGTATACCTGAAGAAGTTGCAGCAACGACATCACTGCTGGAATCCCTAGTGAAAAGAGCGAGTCTCGTTTTAAAATCAACATTAAGAGCATAGAAATCGGAGACTGCCATGGACATGCAGCTCTCTGCCATTTCTCCAACTGTAGAGTTCAAATCAAGAACTACTCCTATTGGTATACTCTCCATTGCCATGATCACCATTTGGTTGGACCAGAGATTAACCAAGAGAAGGGTGAAAAAAGGCAGGGTGAATTTCTTCTTCGGAATTGCCATTTATTCGTAAAAAAATAAAAACAAGATCATATGTAGTTCTTAGCTAAGAGACCAAGCAACATATAGGCTAGCTATAATATATGTGTTCGTTTTTGCTCTGACTTTTCTTCACCTTGAAATTTGGACTCGGTAGATATTTTTTTAATATTTATCAATCAAATACAATTTGGCAATAATTAACTAAAAAAAATGGAAGTATATTTGATAACAATGACTCAACTAGTAAAGACGAGATCGATGCCTTGACCCATGCCGTGTTTCTATCTACCTTTCAAGGGTATTGAAATCAATTTATTATGCAAATTAAAAATGAAATTCCGGTCTTATCTTCGGTCAACTTTAAAATGTTGAATGAAATGTACCTATTACAAAAATAGTTCTGCCCTCAACCATTAACAGATGATTTTTTTTAAAGGGCATGATAGTAAAAGAAATTGTATAGAGAAACAAAGTTTTTACTTATTTTTTTCTGACGAATTGTGAAAACAATCGATTTATCAAGGTAAGTTTCTTTGCCGTGTTTATTTATTTTTAATTAGATCATTAATAACAAGATTTGCTATATAATTTCCTTCATCAAAGAAAATAAATTAAGGGGAAACTCCTTTAGCAGACAAAATGACAAAATACTCATAATTTTAGTACTATTGAAATTTTAAAGCCCCCCCTCCCCAATTTTCCAACAGAAATTTCGACACCCTCTGTCTATTGAATTCTTTTCTTTGAATATCCTCTTCGTATAATCAATAATTCATTCTGAAGGGTGTAGTTTAATTGACTAGGTCCTAGATTTGCTTTTCAGAGATTACTAATTTGAGTCTTACAAACCTCAAAACAACTGGAGGCTTACATGGTCGTTAATTTTAGGACTCGTGAGATTAATCGAGGTACGTGCAAGCTGACCCGGATATCCATGTTAATCTAAAAAACAATTAAGGTATATTTAGTGCTTTATATATATATATATATATATATATATATTCTCTTTTAGGCCTATATATGTGATGTTTTGAAATTTAATGAGTAGGTAAAAGGCAATAAAGCCCTTAAAGGCTAAAAAAATGGGTATAAATGAATAAGGGGTATTGTAGTAATTGAACAAAGAGTTGATAAATATAAATAAAAGAGAAAATAGAAGAAGAGAGCTGTGTTTTAAGAGTGAAAATTGACGGGAGAAGAGAAGAAAAAGGGGAGGAAGAAGAAGAGAAAAGAGGGAAAGATAAGGAAAGGAGAAGAGAATTGGAGGAAATAAGTTTAAAGGTAAGATTATGTATAAATATGTGTTCTTTAAGCTTTAAGTTCTGTTTTGATAAATGTTAGGGTTTTGAATATTGTGTTTTGAGATTGATTGATGAATTAATTGGAAGGTTATGGGTTGATTGTTGTGGGTAATTGGTTAATTAGTTGATTGTGAGAGATTGAAGGTAAAGATGATGATTTTGAGTTATGATTTTATTTGAATGGTGAAATTGTGTTAGAAATCAGGTGATGACAGTAGGTAATCTGTGAAATTCTGGGTTTGAGGTTGAAGATGACGAAAATTCAATTTGGTCCCTCAATTTGTGAAATTACAGTTTAGTCCCTAAACTTTGGGAAAATTATAATTTGACCCCTAATTGTATTTTGAGATTCTGGACAGTGTTATTATGAGGTTAAGGATGATGAATCTGAGTTTGATAATTGATTTGGAATATTTTCAGTTTGGTCCCTCAATTTTGGGAATTTACATTTTAGTCCCTGAACTTTATGAAAATTACAGTTCGGTCCCTGGTTCGTTCTAGACAGAATTAAGGATGGTTTATGGGTGAAAATTCAGTATAGTTATGTATTTTCCAGATTGGTCCAATTTTGGTAAAATTACGTTTTGGTCCCTGTTTTGGAAAATTATCGTTTTAGTCCATAAACTTAGGAGACTAAACCTGGTTTTATTTTATGCATTGGGATCTCTTGTTTGAGTTGCTTTTGAGTATATTTTCATATTGTTGTAGGTTCTCCTAACGATCCTCAATAGGATTTTCGGGTCTTTCGTCTGACATTCCTTTTAGTTCTATATTTTCCGGGTGAGTGGAATAATCTTTAATATGCATATATGATAAGTAAATATGTATGTTGATTATACAATGAGTACAACTCGTTAATTTCTTGAATAATTATATATGTTACTTATTTTCCGAGTACTCATTTATTCTTGAATTTGCACTCGCAATCTGTCAAAGTAAATTTTATTTGATATGATATACGTTTATTTGATGATTATATGAATATCTATTATGCCTTGATATGGGACTTGTCAGTAACTCCATGCTAACGGAGAGTAGTTAGCCTGTGTGCACATAGTATTCTGTATGTATACCTAGCTGGTGAGAGAGGCATCAGCCTGTGGCGACTGATCATCCCACAGTGGTCACCTTCGGGTGTCATCTGGTCTGGTCACCTTCGGGTGTCATCTGGTCACCTTCGGGTGTTATCTGATCTCTGACATATAGTCCACTACGTTATGATGATATGTTTAGTATGTATATGATATGTATATGATATGTTCAGTATGTATATGTATATGTATATCAAGATAAATGATCTTGCGAACTATTATTATCAAGAGTATCTAAAATGTATATTAATTATTATTCCCTCACTGAGTTGGTTGAACTCACCCCTCATTCTTAATATTATTTCAGGTTCTTAGTTTCTGATAGCAGGTGAACCTTGTTGAGTGTTCCTGCTTCTTCAGTTTTGGGTCAGTATGCCTTGCTTATCTTTCAAGGCTGTTTGATTCGATGTCTTAGGCGCTCCACTATTACCTTGTTTTAATTAAGTTTGGATTTTGACAATGTAATGAGTATTATGGATTATTATTTTTGTTTTAATTACTGATGAGGAGTTTTAAACTATCTTTTGGTTTCATCAGTTTTGAATAATATAAGATTTCTGAAGATTATGAAATGCTGCGTATTTTTGAATAAATTATTCTTTTGATATGTCCGTTTTGAGGCTTAGCGCGGGCGGGGTGTCCTTCCGGCACCGCTCCTGCGTTGCCGGTCATGGACCCGGGATTCGGGTCGTGACAATATATAGGAAGATTTTTGTGTTCGGAGTATGCATTTCATTCTTTTCGGCCTTCTTTTCTACCTTCAATGGAGTATATATGGAAGTAGGAAAACTGAAAGCCAGACTCGACCAAGTAAACACCATGCATGTGCCATAGACTTGAAAGGGTAATTATGTAATTTAGTGGTCGATGTATACATACAACCATTAATAAGAGTTAATTAATTTTTTATAAGCCATAAGCCATCAATTATTTTACTAGAAACACCAATTGGAAGTGACTCAGAAGAAGAACTACAAAGAGTTGAAGAACACATAGAAAACGTTGCAGAGAGATTTTCTAATGGGTTAAAATCGTAAATTTTTTATAGGTTTCTAATGGGTTAAAATCGTAAATTTTTTATAGGTCAACTGTCCCCTTGATCCATATTTTCAATGTAGCACGCAGGAGACACGCATCAAATCTGAAACGATGGCTTGTGAGGTTTTGTGTACCATTGACTTCTGAGCACATTCCACGACTATTTTTATTTGTTTTTCCATTCAAAATTCTCAAGTGCGTGCTGTGTTTGAAATTGTTATATTGGTTTTGGATGAAAGTGTTTTTTAAAAAAATATATTTAAATAAAAAAAATTATTTTTTAAAAATTATTATGAAAACATAAAAGAAATTATTTTAAGTAAAAACAAAATTCAAAATTCAAGGAAATATGAGAATTCATACCATCCATGCATAGTATTTTAACTTGAGATTTCAATTCTTTCATGTTTCACAGTTCTGTGTCCAAATATAAAAGAAAAAGGTGTTTTTATGACTCTACCATCTAGTCAATTCCGTTCTGTTTAATCCTTATTTTTTTGACCACATATCTTTCGAATGAAAAACTTATATGAATTCAATTTTTATTTCATCTCAGAAAAATCATTTTTTTCTCAATAATATCTTTATCATTTGATCCAATAGCCTTCCAACGGAAGAGCTTGACTTTAAAACGATGGCTAGTTTTGTGTTTTGTATATGGGGTTTGAAAGAGCTCGAAGGAAGCAGCATCGAATGAGAGAAGGGGTCGGTGAGTCTTGACTCCCAAAAATCTAAGAAAAGAAGAGTAAAAGTTTAAAAGAAACGTTTTGCTTGACTTTCCAAATTTCAACTTTTTCTTAGCAATACTGTATGAAATCCAGGTTTATATATATATATATATATATATAGGAGTTCGAGACTAAATTTCCTTTTGGCATGAACAGTGAAAATAATTTCTTACTGTTTTTTTATATAAATAATTAATTTTCAATCACAATAAAAAGGAATGCTTTTTTTTTAGGAATGAAATTGAGTTTTATTCCATGAACTTAGAATCATCGTTAACAATTGTAAACGTCTCCGGTGGATACTCTTCTATCCGAACTAGCTTATGAAGGACAACAGAGCCATATTGGCCTCCCTCTTCCCATGTACATAAGAAAAAGAAAAGGATTAAAAAGTTTGCTACTTAGATGTTACTGGTTTGATTTTTATAAATCTCAGAGCCATTGCAGGTTTATATAATTATTAACTTTAGGACTCGTAAAATTAGTCAAAATGCACGTAAACTAACCCAGACATCCATGTTAATAAAAAATAAACTAAAAATAGGAAGATAACATGACGATATCTTGGCTAAAAGCTCCAAATAATTTTGAACATGAGATTTATTTCTAACATTGCATGAGGATATACTCAATATCCAAAGCCATCTGCAAACCATGACGAGCAGTAAGAACTTCTGCAATTTCCACGCACATCCTATCCTGAGATGGACAAATAGCTGAAACCATAACTTGCCCACTATCACTTCTTGCAATCACTGATCCCGATCCTGTTTTTACTTCAGCAAAGGCAGCAACAGTGTTGGTTTTTAACACATTCTGCTGTGGACGTATCCATGTTTGGGGATTAGAATTTGTTGTTGATGTGTTGAGTCTTCAAGATTTAGAATTGATCTCCATCTGATATTCCTGCAACAATTCACAATGTGGGCATAGTTGTCATACGTGACCTAGAATTTTACTTATTTGAGGGTTCGGATCATTCGGTCAATTCCAGATCAACATATCACTTCCAAAACGTTATTATTTAGAATTAAAAAAAAAAAAAACATTAGAATTATGATTTTTAGCGGCAAGTTATGGATCTATCATAACGAAGTCACATAGAAAACCTAGTATACTTGTTTATGAACCAAAGTGATAAAGCTAAACCCCAAAAGAAAACTAATCACACTAAATAATCGGTCCGACAAAAAAAAATTATGACTTTTAACCTGATCATTAAATCACGCTAAAATTTGGTGGGTAGTTTGAGGGAAGATTTCAGCAAAAAAATGAAAGTAACCGAAGATCATCGGCAGGAGAGATCCACACAAAACAATTACCACCATAAAGATCAGCTTTTAAACCACGAGAATCCACTTCTACCACCAGTGGTAAGAGATCAGGAGGAGGAGGAATTTAGTTTCGTATGCGCAAATCCTTCAGGACCCTTGATATCTGCAGAAGATATATTCCAAAATGGTATGATTAGGCCGATTTACACTTTATGCAACCGTGATGATCTCCTGTTTGCCGAGGATGTTAGAATTAAAGCAAAAACATCAACCCCACCAACTCCGTTAATGTTCATGGAAGAGCGCAGCGAAACGGAGGGACCGTGCTGCGTGTGGTCAGGGGGGCACACGGTATCACGAAATCAACAGAGATATGCAAGAAGAGAGACTTCACAAGGTTTTCAAAGCTAAGGAGAATACGAGAATTTGTTCTTCCAAGTTGCAGACTGCTTGGCAGCGACGCCTTCATCCTCTTTGATCATAAATATTATTCTTCTAAACATCCAACAACAATAAGGACGACTGCCAGCAAAAATGTTCTTAATCAGGAGAAGAAGAAATAGCAGATGCGTAAAATGCTGTCTTCGTCAACACACAAATTGCATTTATACCTATGAAATAGAGCGATCCAAGGTGGGGATAAACAGAAATCATACTTGCCATAACGGCAGGATATTTTTGGTTTCCTTCAAGGAGGCTAACTATTTCAGATTCATCCTTGTTGATGAACATGCTAAAATAAAAGATTGAAAGATTTCATGTCCAGGAGGTCTTCGTAATTGAAGAGAACACTGGAATCGTCCATTTTGATATATAAAAAAACGATCGCGATTGAGTCCACTCTGCCATCTCTCCCAGTTATTTCAGAAGGGTTAGTATCTTTTTTATCGGTCATCAACAAAATCTTGAAATGTATAGTTTGGAATTGTAACCATGAATGTTTTTGTTAAGGGAATTATAATTTGATCTTGGATCTATCCCTTCTCGTAACGTTGGATTTTTCCTCTCTGTATAATTCTATTATCAACAATGAAAACTAATTCAATCAGGCAATACATATCCTTATCCCCAGCAATGTCAACTAATGCAAACGCAGAAAAACCATAAGTATCAAGGAAATCAACTCAGCTTTGAAGAATTACGACAGGGCCAGCCTTGGCATCAGGAAAACCAGCACAGAAAAAAGCAGCCTGGCTAACATAGATAATGAGAAAACACAGCACAAATCATTGTCCAAACCAGACAATTGAAATGGAATGTGGGATGCTTTTGTAAAGAAAACTTGATGAAACCTGCCAATGAGAACTTAAACCATCAATTTACCGCATTAATAACACCTCTTGAAGTTAAATAGCATCGGCAAAGAACTTCAAATGAGCTATAGCTAATTCAATAGCAAAGTTGGGATCGGATGAATGGCTAGAAGATTACAATATGCCATTTGTTATGGTTAGAGAATTAGTAACTAAGAAGAGAGGATCTTGGTGCTTCATTAGATACAAAGAATTTTTGTTCCTAATTAAGTAACATCACCATAAACATCTCTCCAATCCGTAACCAGTGAATGTAACTATCAGCACTAGCTGAAGCCCACTACTGTCAGTGGAAATTAGCATTGTTACTTCCCTAAAAACAAAGGATGCAGTGCCTACGGTGTGTGTGGGGGTTCGGGGTTTGCAGCACTGTTCCTTGGGGTATGATTGTCATGGTCTTGATCTCCAATGATGTCTCCAGATCCTTCACTGGAAGTCCTTGAATGGCTACGTGCATCATCGATATCAGGTGAAGCTCCAACTATTTCGACACTTGGTACAGCGTGAACTCTTGACCCAGCTCCATTAAGATGATGAGCTGATGGATCTTCCTTGTCAAAATGTTTTGCCAATTCAAGAACTCTCAAGTAAAAGGATCTTTCTTGATCCATGGTGTTCGAAGCAGGCCAATGAATGTAAAGGAACTTCGTGACATATATCAGAAGAGCAGACATGGAAGCAACTCCTGTGATGATGAAGAGGCCTCCGAAGCTGGGTAAACCAAGACCACCAGAGGGTTCCATGGAAGGTTGATCTGAGCAAGTGGTTTCGCCACCAAAGTTCCTTCGTTCAATTTCGTCCATTTTATCTTTATCTTGTGTGACATTCAAGATTGCCCTTGAAATGTAAGGGACCAGTGGGGATCCAAGGGGAAATGCCTGTTATCAAAACAAAATCCTATTGATTATAATGACATCTGGTAAGATTTAATGGTCACTTGCAAGAATTGAGCAGTTCAGCTCTATGCTCAAGGAGCTAGCTAACGACGGCCAAACAAATATTCCTTGAAAATATACTGAGGGATTGCATGCGAGAGACAGACAGGGAAACTGAGACTCACAAAGCCAAATCCATCGTTTTTATAGGGTTGTCCTACCATTTGGAATTTGGAGGAATACTTTGCTAGAAAGAGTTTGACGTAGGGAATTCCAGCAAAGATAGCAGCTACACCACCATTGTGGGTTCCACGAGACAATGCATCATGATACTCTTCTGGAGTGCTATATTCCCTCAACATGGTGTCATTGAATTTCAATTGTTTTACGAGGAAGTCTTTCACAAAAGAATCCTTCTGGTGTCCTACAAAGTAACCATTCTTTCTAATCTCTTTGACATCAACAAATGTAGGCTGCAACCGCTTTACAGTCAAAATTGAGGCTAAGCTAGCAGTGTAACTCTGTGATATGATTAGCACCACAAAAATCCATATGATCAATACAAATCTTGTCCAGTTATTCACCACCTTCTCCCCTGAAAACATAAGTTTTGCTCTATAGTAACATGAACTTACTTGCAGTTGTCAGAAAATCAAGAAATGGAAAAATTAGTGTAATCAAGTCAAAAGAGAAATTACTATGTGCAAAGAAGAGGGTTGAAAAGGAGAACCACAACGTTGTGCCAAGTTGCTGCGCTGGTTTTCCCCTGAACACTTTGTTTTCACGGTGTTCGAGCACCCACACCACTAAGCCAGTGAGGATGAATGCTATTCCAGTTGTTAACCAAAGCTCCAGGCTTAGTGGCTTCAAGAAAATCCACATGTTTTCCCTCTCATCACGTTTTGTCAAAACTACCATTGTGATGCCTGATTCTGAAAAAGGCAACGTAAAATCCACATATGTTGAGCGATTGGCAATTATTGTTATATCTCCCACCGCAGCATCAAAATTCTGCAAGACAATTAATGAAGACAAGTTAATCTTTCTCCTGAATTTCATTTTTGCATGCAGGAAAAAACTGAAGTGGCATAACACCAACCTTTAGTTTGATTTGCTCAAGAAGATCATTGTAAGTCCCTGCACTCTGCTTATTTTTGTTGACGAAGGGAATGAACTCATACGGAAGGGGGAATGGTAATGCTTCAACCACGGAGACGAAAACATCTCGGGTGAAACCTGAAACAATAGGTTTATCATCTTCAGGATTCCATTCCACTTTGATAAACTCATTAAAACCAGTTTTCAGTGGAACCCCAATCCTCAACCTCTTTGGCTGCTGGGTTGTGTCTCCTGGCCAAATTGGCTCCTTCAGTTTGTTTTTGGAAGTTGAATATGCTATTTTACCATTAGTATACAAGTTTCGTGAGAGTCCTCTCTCTGGAGTCCAATATCCAATGACTCTCTCTGCTTTTCCGATCAAATTGAGTATTTCAAATGCTGAAGGTACCCTTTCTCCACCAGCCAAATGGAAGTCCCCACCTAGGCCTTGAAATCTTGTGCTTAATATGGAGCTTAGGAGTCTTGGACCCGTTTCAGATTTTCCCAAGGCAGCAATGTCAACTGTGCTTTCACTAGTATTCGGCTTTACGTATCTAGAATGCACAATACCAGCCTTTTCTACAGCCATTGCTATTGCCCAAACTGTATCATATGCCCACAAACCGAAAAGGTTTAATTCATTGATCTTACTTTGTGGTTTGCTTATGGTGAATTTCTTTCTCCATCTTGATTTAAAACTTTCGAGTTTCTTTGAAGATGGTATATGTGGCTTTATACCCAACACACCTTGCATTGAATCCATGACTTCAGAACCTAGAGGATCTAACAAGGCGGATAATCCAGCTGTCACGAGCCATGCATATCCTTCGCTCATCATTCCTGCATCCTTGGCAAGTAAGAACAGCCTGGACCCAAGGGAGGCTGACATGTGCACTAGAAATATACTCTTCTTCATCTCCTTCAACTTGTGGAGCTCGCTCATGATTTGAGTGTCATTGAAATACAAAGGAATTCGACTGCCATAAGGGACTCGAGTGTCGATCTCTTGAAAGGCATCTAACAAAAATGGAACCAAACCATTTCCATATTCGGTGTCTTCATAGATTGGTACAATCTCCCGCCAACCATAAGCTTGGACAATGCTGGATATTGCTTTCACTTGAGAAGAATCATCCTGGGCTGTCCGGACAAAATATTTGCTTTGAGTTGCAGAAAGAGTTGGGCTAGTGGCTGAGAAAGAAACAATCGGAACCTCTGCTTTTCCTCCAAGCTCTATGACAAACTTAGCTTGCGATGACTTTTGAGGCCCTATGATAGCATGCACTTGATCATTCTTCATTAAATCCAGCACTGAATTTTAGAAGACTATGACTGAATTAGATACGAGGAATTAAAACAAAAAAACAAAATAAATAAATAAATAAAGATATTCTATCTCTAAAACACGAATCACTATTTTCCCAGTCACAGCAATGAAATCTTTATACGTTACTCATATTAATCAGTGCTTCTGTCACCATTAGCCGAAACTAAAACAGATTATAATCAACTAAATTCAGATGATGCCGATTCCTCCATCACTAATTATGAATATATAACTCCATCGCTAATCTAGCCTTGACTGGTGCATAGCATTAATGAGCTCCCTGCTAACTGGGGCTCTCTTACCCCAGCTACAAAGATCTTGTAGCCACTGTACAATTCTGCCATGTTAATCGGAAGAATACAACAGCGTGCCTGTGTGTGTGGTTTTGTTTGGCCACTGTTACTTTTCTGCCTCGAATAGACGTAACCAGTTCAAGATAGGAAGCTGTGATATATACCGTGGCTTCGGAATTGAGTCTGAACCACCGTGATTTCAGTTTCTAGTTACAAGTACCTTCTCTGAAAGCTTTACATGCACTTGGTCTACACGGGCAATAAGAAAGGTTTGCAGTAGAGAACAGACAGATTAAGACCATAACACAGTCCGAAAACTCGGAGGGAACCAAAACAGATACAAAGCAGAATTGCACCATCATAATTAAACAGGTAAGCAATTAAACCTTGGTACCAGTAGGATCACCAGTATAAGTTATAGCCTTTAAATCTCAAACGAGCCCTATACCATATACAATTCAGTAGCATCTGAATCCCTTTTCATCAACTTCTAAAGATTTTGGACTAAATAAAGTAAAAGTTATATAGATAAGGACCTGATAATTCGATCAGTGGCAATAGCAAATGAAAAGGAAAATACAAGCTGAGAGTAGTGGAGGATCAAATAGCCGACCCTTTAACAAACAGCATCAAAAGTGTATTTGTTAATTATTGATTTATTAGTTTGTTCTTGACTTTTGACTCAGTAAAACCACAAGCCAGTAACAGGAGATTAGGTTTGAAGTTTGAAAATGTTTTACAACAATCCAGCACTTCAACCAGAGAGATCAAGCCAGCAAAGATTCATGAGGGACTTGCATGAAACAAATAAACTTGGAGATGGGATTTTGTAGAAACGATAAAAAAGGCTTTTTTTTCTTTTGTTGCCTTGCATACTTCTTCTCTTGGGGAAAAACGAAGTGCCCTTTTTTAAAGCGCAATTCACTTTTTGACAATAGTCATTTAAACATAAAGCAAAATTTGCAACTATCATGTACTTCCCGAAAGCTAAACCTCCTGTCTGCCTTGTGCGTGTGAGAGAAAATTATGAGAATGTACACATATACCTGAAGAAGTTGCAGCAACGACATCACTGCTGGAATCCCTAGTGAAAAGAGCGAGTCTCGTTTTAAAATCAACATTAAGAGCATAGAAATCGGAGACTGCCATGGACATGCAGCTCTCTGCCATTTCTCCAACTGTAGAGTTCAAATCAAGAACTACTCCTATTGGTATACTCTCCATTGCCATGATCACCATTTGGTTGGACCAGAGATTAACCAAGAGAAGGGTGAAAAAAGGCAGGGTGAATTTCTGCTTCGGAATTGCCATTTATTCGTAAAAAAATAAAAACAAGATCATATGTAGTTCTTAGCTAAGAGACCAAGCAGCTTGTAGGCTAGCTATAATATATGTGTTCGTTTTTGCTCTGACATTTCTTCAGCTTGAAACGGTAGAAATGTTTTTTATATTTATCAATCAAATACAATTTGGCACTAATTAACTAAAAAAAATGGAAGTATATTTGATAACAACGACGCACCTAGTAAAGACTAGATGATGCCTTGTACCATGCCGTGTTTCTATCTTCTTCTTTTTTTATGTAAAAAATTTGTTAGGTGATGATATTATTATTTTTTTATAAAAAATTTATTATTTGGGTTGTGAAATTAACTAGATCTAATCAGGTAATCCAATAAATAATCTGATCTAAGAAGTAGACAACAACAATATAAAAACATTAAAGAAATCATTTGGCAATAATTTGGTAATAATTAACTAAATAAAGAAATTAGGCTTGAATGATGTTGTTTAATTAGCAAATTCTATTGTTTTTCTTTTTATTTTATAGTTTAATTTCTAATTATATGTTTTTTTATCCTTTTTGAGTTATTATTATGATTTCCTACCTTGTATAAATTAATTAATTTTCTATTTAGGAAGTTATGAACCTCTTGAAGAGACAAAATACATTAAAATACATTAGATAAAATTATTCAATATAAAATACAAATTGTTACTGAGATTCTTTTTGGCAATATTATGTATTTCTTTGTGCTTATATTTTTTTATAAGGTTCAAGTGTGTCATCGAACTTGCAGACGTGAGCCGAGCTCTAGGTCTGCAAGTCACAAGATCAACCAATTCGTGCCTTCTTCATTGGAGATGCCAGCAACCATTACCCATATTCAGCCTGCGCAACCTTATCGGATTCACATGTCATAATCCTTGGATAGATGCTCCATGCATCCACGCAAGTAACAAAAATTACAGTTGAGTAACTCTAAGGGTTGTAGCTCACTAATAAGGTTTTAGATTTGCTTCATAGAGATCACTAGTTCGAGTCTCACAAACCTCAGGGTCACTGGAGACTTACATGGT
Source organism: Populus trichocarpa (assembly GCF_000002775.5). NCBI lineage: Eukaryota > Viridiplantae > Streptophyta > Magnoliopsida > Malpighiales > Salicaceae > Populus > Populus trichocarpa. The sequence goes on along the minus strand of NC_037302.2, from coordinate 11,721,306 downwards.
CGTTAACTTCAGGATCCGTAGGATTAGTCGTGGTGCGCGCAAGCTGACCCGAACACTCACGTTAATAAAAAAAATTACCATAACTCAGTTATGACTATTTTTTTTTTTTTCCATTCAAAATTCTCAAGTGCGTGTTGTGTTTTGAAATTATTATGTCGGTGGTGGTTGAAAGTGTTTTTTGTTTAAAAATATATTAAAATAAAAAAAATATTTTTTAAAATTATTCTAAAAACATAAAAAAAATTATTTCAAGTAAAAAAAATTCAAAATTTAAAAAAACAAGACAATTCATACCATCCATACATAGTGTTTTAACCTGAGATTTCAATTCTTCCATGTTTCATAGTAACATATTGTTCCATGTCCAAAATATAATAAAAAAAGATATTTCCACGACTCTACCATCCAATCAATTCTATTTCATTTAATCCCTATTTTATAACAACGTACCTTTCAGGCTAAGGAATGAGAAACTTACATAATTCAATTTTCATTTCATCTCAGAAAAATAATTTTTTCCTCAACAATATCTTTATTATTTGATCCAATAGCCTTCCAACGGAAGAGCTTGACTTTAAAATCTGATTGTACAACGGTTGGATTATACCTGTGATCATAACATATATAATCATATTATATATATATATATATAATATGATTATATATGTTATGATCACAGGTATAATCCAACCGTTGTACAATCAGATTTTGTCCATTTTTGGAGTGATTTCTTAGAAGGTGGGATCATTTATTTGCATGGAGGTGAGAAATGGACAAAATCTGATTGTACAACGGTTGGATTATACCTGTGATCATAACATAATCATATATATATATATATATATATATATATATATATATATATATATATATATATATATATATATATATATATCATTGTCTTCTTCCTCAGAATGCAGCATAATGTTTCTCATAGCATTTGGGTCAAAATGAATCATACGACGATTTATGAAGGTCAGAATGAATATGACTATTATTCAAACATATTAAGAGTACAAAATTCAACCATTTATATTTCATAACAATAGATTTAATCTATTTTTATAAACTATAAAGACTATATTATAATATTTAACTCTATAATATTTTGATTCTTTCTTTAATGCTGGTGTGTAAGCAACCGATTACTATATTCAAATTTATCTTTTTTAATTAATTTTTCTTATCTATTTATCTTTTTTATTTTTTTTCCTTTTCCCCAATAAAAAAAAACATAAAATTGACAAAATCATTAACTCACAAACATATTTAAAAATATAGGGATCAGTTATATAGTCTTATTAAACTACAGGGACTAACGTGATCAACTAACTCTATCGTTTTGTCGTCCAGCTCTTTGTAACAAGCCAATCGTACCAAACAGTCCCCCCCTCTCTCGTGAACGCTCTCTAAAGGCCGTGTGGTTTAGGGTTTAAACGTCTCTACAATTACACTAGTCTGTGCCCAAAAATCCTCGAGAGCTTCACAGCCATGGCGAGCACCAAAGTGCAGCGTATTATGACCCAACCCATTGTACGTCTAGTCACTTATTATTTTTGTTCTAGGGTTTTTGATAGTTTCTCTGTTTACTGATATTACCTTTTCTTTTTCCTTGTGAATTTCTGCTACTTCAGAACTTGATTTTCAGGTTTCTTCAAAGTGTAAGTCACTGTTTGCCTCGTTTACTGGTTTTCTCTTCCAGGTCTGCTTATTTTTTGTTGTTAGTTAATGGGTTGTTGAGTTTTAAATCTATTTTTTCTTTTCTATTTTGTGGATGCAGAAAGCTCGCATTCAGATTTGGCTTTTTGAGCAGAAGGACTTGAGGATTGAAGGCCGAATCATTGTAAGTTTTGAATTGAACAAATATAAAGTTGATTTGTTTTATGGATGACGCGCTGTTCTGTAGGAAAATGTATATATGCTTGTTTGTTTGTGCATTCCACTTGGTATTTTTATTGTAAGGTTGCTACTGGCACCTCATGAGGCCGTTCTGGTTGTTAACTGCTTAGAGAAGAGCGTATCTGCTTGTGTTCTGGTACATCTAATTCTATTTGAATTTAATGTGAATAGCTTTAACGATTAGTGGTAGAAATGGGTGGATAAAATTTTATAGGTTACATGAATAGAATATTTACATTCTCAACTCAGTTGTGCTTATTTTATTTGATATGCTGGTAATCTCAATCTTATAGGATTTATGCATCTGCATAATTGATACGTTACTATCATAAAATATTTTATTCATACTTACACCTTCTCTCCTTGATTCCGTGGATAATATTGTCTTCAATCTCCTCTTTTGGCATGTTGGGATCTAGGCATCTATAAGGCAAATTGAACTTAACTCATCACTGATGCACCTAATTTAATGTTGATTAAGGTGTTGAGGCAGTTGTGACGCATATATACCTCCCTTTAACTTGAAAGTGAAACACTTGAATTCAAAGGAGCTCCCAACTTCTGGTTTATTCCAATTATGGTTTTGCCAATAAGAACTAATTGTCAACAAACACCATGCTTCATTGGTTATCTTTTTTAATATGCCTAGTTAACTGGTTTATGCCTTAGAAAAAAATCTATGACGGCAAGGCAAAGCATTGGTAGGACAATTGTACTAGGGATGGCATCTAAAAGGTTCCTAGACCGAACAGTTGTCAGTTGTCACAGTTGCATATTTCTCTTAATACTCATCTTTTACCCAACTTATATACTGAACCAAATTCTTTTATTCTCCAACACCCACTTTATGAATTTCCCCAATACATATATATTATACCATGACCTATATGCATATCAAATGAAAACATTTTTTCCCCATCTCCCACACCCTTCCCACACATCCATGAAGAAACAGATTTGAGACCAACACTCTTTATTTTACTATAGAAAAGAATTGGGCAGAAATCTGTAGTATTTCTAGGGTCTTGCATGGTGATAGGAGAGCCAAATTTGGTAGCATAATCATTTGGTTGAATTTCATATATACTCTCAATGACATTGTGTCACAATGCATTAGGTCTAGATGTATGGGCCACGACCTTATTTCCTTCAAACAAATGTTCTTCTAAACTAGGTGTTGCATAACAAAACAGCTATCAAGGAACCAAATAATCTCTTCTCATCTTTGCTTTTTGCGACTGCCTAACTTGCTCAAATCATCTTGTGTCTGCTTAGCCACTACCACATAGATTTAGATAAGGATATGTAATAAAGAAGAAAATGATGATTGAGTACATCTCCCCACCCAGCCATGTGCTTGGAAACTTGGCCAAAGAAGCCCAATAGATAACAGATAATATACAATAGATTTCCATCAAGAACTTCTAGATTACTCTTTGACCATTACTGCATTGTGTACCTGTCAAAAGATTGGGAAGAATTGCCATCTACCAAACACTGTTTATATATATATATGTTGTGGAAGTTTTTTCTAGATGTTGCTATATTAGCAGCTCATCTGGAAAAACTTCTCTCTTTCCTAGTAGAAATGGTACTGTGTTGCCAACAAACTGCAGATAGCATACTATTAGTATAACCTCCTAATAAGATCTCCACTTTCTTTTAAATCATTTTACTTTTAAGAATCAACCTCATCAGCAAAAATGAGAGAGCATAAAAGGATCGACAATCTGATCAGAGTCAACACTCTGACCCCATCTTTCAGTTTTCTTAATAGATTTTTCTTCTGTTTGCAGCTTCGAAATATCCTTGTATTGTTATAGTCTACCTTAAATCATTGAAATCTAGTTTTCTCTTATGTGCTTGTCTTCTTTTTGGCAAAATCTTGTCAAACTAATTTTTCAAGAAGTAGGGGTCTTAGGTACTCAGAACTGAACAAATCAGTTGATTCTCCTTGCAAACTCATTCTTTAAAAGCTTGAAACCTTTTGGAGGATTAGCTTCAAGATCCAGAGGAAAGTGATCATACATAGAGTCTATAATACATTAGAAGCTCATTTAATTGGTCATTTATTTGAATGGAACTGCATTTTGTTTTTCACTCTTTTTTGGTGTTTCTGTTCTATTTGCGTGAACATATTCATTTATGACTTTATCATATGTTTCTTCCTTGATCATATGTGAGTAATGACTTTGGTTAAGAGGCATTATATAAACATTGTTTGGGCATGGCACACAAACCAATATTGTAGTTTATAGCACATCTACTTATAATACTTAGACATAATCAGATAAAAATCAATAGGCTCTTGCAAGTAGTTGAGTGGTTTTATGAACAAGTGGTGTTTGCTTTGAAACTGTGTAAGAGTCCATACTTTCAATTTTCTGAGTATCAATTGTATAGTATATGTGTTATGATTAGTAATGTTCTTTGTGGCCTTGCACAACTCCCTCTGAGAATGATATAGAAGCACATATTTTGGGACTACACATCTGTGCCTTAAGCTGGTTTCAGATTTTCAGGTGCTTCAGGGATTAACAAGTCCTTTAAAAGTAATCATCACCCATCCAATTCCCCATTTCAGATGTCTTTTGGATTTCTTGCTGAACAATAGAAGATGGAAAATGCTTACCTTTTGGTTTCCAAACACTTGTTCTCTGGGACTTGCACATACAAGCCTGGAGCATATCCATGGTCAGCTTTTATATTGCTTCGCTTCTGAGTCATTCTGGTGTTTTTATGGTTGGCAGGGGTTTGATGAGTACATGAATTTGGTTTTGGAAGATGCTGAAGAAGTCAATATCAAGAAAAAGAGCAGAAAGTCTTTAGGTAATTACATTCTTATTTTTTCAACTCTTCTATTATTTATGCGTGCTCTAAGATACATGTTTTATGTTTTACAGGAAGGATTCTTCTTAAAGGAGACAACATTACTCTGATGATGAACACGTAAGCTGAACCAAAACTCACTATGTCCCCCCCAATACCCCCCCCCCTTCTCATATGTTCCTAATGGTTTTATTTTATGACATAACAGGGGAAAGTAATGGTCATTCCTGGTTCTTTAAGTGGAGGTTCAGTGGAACAGCTTTGGGTATCAAATATTAGTAGGTTATTAATGAAAAGAATGTTCATGCAATGAATGTGTCTTTGCACTTGACTTGGCAATGTATGCTTGCTTTAGATATTTTTCGTGCATGCATTTTTGTATCTAATTTGCAAACCCCTGGCATGTCAATTTTCAGCCACTTTTTAGAAATCTTGATGACATGGCCCCCATGTGATGGGTGTCGGTAGGGTATTCACAAGCTTACCCCGGTAAATTGCGTTGCTTGCTTGTTATGGTTCACAGGTTCAGGTTGCAGTGGTTGCGCTTGCTTCTTTTTTGGTTTTTTGGTCCTCCCTTTTGAATGGCGTGCTGTTTTTTATTGGATACCATGCCACTGTGAGACCTCTCACAGTTTAATGTGGATTGTTTTGGTCATCGCTCTTTTTTTCTTCTCAATTGAATCTTTTTGTGGTTAAAGTGATGGTCAATTGCTTGTTATTTGCCAAGATAGGCAAGAATGAAAGATAAAAGAACCAAAGTGGACAAAGCATGGAAAATAGGTGGCAATTTAAAAGTTTATGCAAAAATTTTAGTTTGGTCCTACTTTTTAATTTCTAAATATTTGGTTCTTTTAGTTTTTTAAAATTCAATTTTATTTTAAAATTTTATTTATTTTATTTTTTAATTTCTAGTTTGAAAGAAAAAAGAAAGAGCAGTTGGATTTAGGTTGAAGAGACAATCTTGATTGATAGTGATTATGTTCATAAAAAAAATAATTTTGGTGTTAATAAGTTTTATTTGATAAATGGAAGTTTCATCTAGGTGTTCATTGTCCTTTCTCCTGTTCTAGATGGTAGATATGGTCCTGTGGTCTTGAGAAATGTTTTCAATTCGAGTTAATTTTGGTTTTTTTTTTATTTATTGGTTTTTGAGTTATTTGAGGTCTTGAATGAGTTTATAAAGATTTTTATAGTGTTTTGAAAAAAAAATTGAAAATTGATTTTTTAGATATAAAATACCAAATGGCCAAGCTTTTTGGAGACCATCTGGTTGCTTCGACTATGTTTTTACGAGTCTGAAACTATAAGTTTGAAGTTTTAGGAACAATGTATGGAATTCAGATAGTTAACATTAAATTTAACATATACTTTAAAATTCGAAATGTTTTATACTCAGACAAGAACCCAAAACATGTGCCGCCTCCGTCGCTGCTGCTTCGAAGGCTTGACCAGCACCAAAATTTTCAAGTGCGATTTGGAAAATCCAGATCAGAAACTAACAAATGTTATATTGTGGTTAATAATGTGTTTGGAGATGATCTAAAGACCGAGACAACCTCTGTAACCCAACAAGAAGCTCCTCTTACATCTTTTGCAGTCATCAGCAATAACAAAGCCTTTTTCAGCCAGTCTGCCGCAAAATGATCGAAACTCCAGCTCTGCAGGGAAAACAATCTATAGATTGTCTTAACACAATGTTAGGTAGACGAGGCGCAAACTATGGCTGCAAAATGGAAGCTTCACTGCCCAACAAAATTCACTGCCACACCGTACACTAGGTTACAATTGTCTTCCTGTTTTAACACTTCCATCAAAATTGTATAGATTTAGCATCCATTGAAATACACACACACACACACACAATGAAATCCTAACATAACACACTTTCGTTTTTTAGTTCAAAAAACACAAATCATGTAAGATGCTGTTGTCGGCTACTGTCTCACAACCTTGGATTTACACACAAATAAGATGTATGCTTCTCCAGCATCCCAGATTCTCAGACATCACTAAAAGATAGCGCACCAAGTTCGTTGGAATCTCTTCAGCAGAAAGCTTCTCCTGCAAACAATGATGAATCAGCCCCACCATCCAAGAAGGCAAAAAGCTCCACATCTTTGTTTGTATAGGTCTTCATCTACAAACACTTATCTTACAGTTGACTCATTAACTGTTTAGAAGTGTGGTAAATGTTGTTTTTTAAAGTTTTTTTACTTGAAAATATATTTAATTTTTAAAAAAAAACACAGTTGGACTGCAATGACAAACAAAATCTAAGTAATTAATGAATTAGAATCCCTAATTACAACTTGCATTCAACCATCCCTATCAAAATGTTGAAAACAGATAGGAAACATTATCTTTACACATGGTCATTCAGAGTTTCCCACCTAACATCAAACGATCAGTACCATTCACTCTTTTCATTGCCCTTCAATTTCATTTTATCTCATATTAGACTGATCCTCATAAGTATATTGATCCTCCTCTGCTACACGTACGAACCCAAAACAATTTACAATTGTTTTCTATAAATTAAATTGTTGTTTTCTGTCAATTCAATCAACTTTCTCAGCTGCGATGCCACAAGAATCTAACTTGCTGTCTTCAATGTTGTTCACAGGAACTCTGATATGGACACAGCACCACCAGAAACATGTGAAGCCCTTTTTTGCCACAAACTTTTTGACTCTATAAATCATACCTAAACATGTGAAGCCCCATTAATTGGCTATGTTATCAGCTAAGCTTTGACAACAACTGTCCAATGCTACATGTATCTAAATCACAGCTAAACTGTGTCTAAGAAATGTTTTCTAGGTTTGTATAGTAAACTGACCCCCCTTGGCTATGTAATTAGCTAAAATCTTGCACCTACTATCCGATACTACACGTATCGTGCTGTAAATATAAACATCATACAGTACTACTAATATATATATATATCTTGCTTTTTGTCTACCTCCTTGTATACTTTTTACTGCGATATTTGATTTTTTTGTGAAATGCTTTCTAAGCTCAGGTAAACAAGACACTGATTAATCATTAATTATTTGTGCGGACTGTTGGTTTGGAATAACTAACCGCATGACTTCAACTACCTTTACAAAATCTTACTGCTTATTTTTGGATTCCTTCCCTTAAGCTGCACGCAAAACTTTTTTTCTTAAAAATGCTACATATTCATTCCTCTTCCTAAATACATTCTCATGTTTGGGCAACACAGTACCCGCTGTGAAGTGCAGGTCTCAAACCTAGTACATCCTACACACTGTCCTCCCAGTTGGTCTAAATGTATATATGCTGCTTGAGTAATAAATGGAAAATGCACTCGCGCTTCTTGATTCTCAGCACTTCATTTTAGAAAGAGTTACATGTTGATTATCATAGAAATATTCCTTCGATATTATGTTGTGTATCGAGAATGCTTTTGTTATTAGAAAGTAATATGAAGTTATTTTTAAAATTTTATCTCATAGTTTAAGTTTATATTAAGATGATTTTTGACAGTTGCTTTATTCAATTTTCTAATTAATATAATAAGATCGGATAGATTTAAATTAAGACCACCCTATAATAGATTAAACCATTAAACATGAATAATCTACTCATATATATAGAATATACCAATGAAGTTGCAGCTCACTAATATATATATTTTTTATTATTATTATTAACGCAGGTGTGCGAGCCAGCTTGCACACACCTCGACTAATCCCACAGACCCTGAAGTTAACGACCATGTAAGTCTCCAGTGGCCATCATATTAGCAACCACAAGGCTCGAACCTGAGACCACAGGGGGGTAAACCCCTTGGTTCCAAGCTTTTAATTACCACTGGGTCACCTACTAGATGATTCACTAATATATATTCTTGATTTTGTAAGACGGTGCATTTTGAATCTCGATTTTGCAAGATGGTTGAAGTCTCGAGTTTGAGTTGTAATATTATCTATTGGGTTTCTTGAAACGCATATACACAACGAAAATAACAAGTTTAGATTTTTTTTAGAGTTTCATGATTTTGTAAGATAGATCTAATGTTGTATAAGGTTTATACGTAGATTACCGGGAGATCTAATGTTTTTTTTTTTTTTTGCTTTAAATAATTACTTCAAGGTTTTAGTTGTCACAAACTACAAGTCGTCCACACGAGCCATAACTGAAAAATCTCCTAAACCCTTTTAGGAGAGATGAATTGTTATACACTTGAGTGTAAACTCTTTTCTTTTGTGTTTAGGTGTTACTGTAATATCTTGTTGTACTATCATGTAATGTGTAAAAAATAAGAGGCATAATATTCTATTTATATGCAAATCTAAAACTCTATAAATGGTAAAATATCAATTTACCCCTTAAATAATATCACATATATTATTTTAGGATAGTTTTAGAAATTTATTCAATCAAGTTCCTATTTGATTTTTTTTTTATCTAGAATTGTAATTCCTTGTATTAATTACATTATAATTCTTAATTTTTAAAATTTATTTATAATCAAGTCACACTTCATCAATCATCATAATTTTATTTTAATATGATAATTTTTTTATTATATTATGAAGTTAATCAAGGTTTAACCTGATCATAAATTAAAAAAATTAACTTTTTAAAAAAGATGACTGTCTCTCGAACATATTCTTTTTTACTTTGGGTTGAAAATCTTGATACGGCCGCACCATAGTACGTGCCACCAATCCAATATGGCTGAAATAGCAATAATCTTGGACTTATCAACTAGTTCAGTCTATACTTCTTTTTCCTTAACCGGTATGAAGTATGAACACAATAAAGCAACAGATTAAGCAAAGTGGGTGTGAAGTGTGAAATACAATACTGCAAATGTCAGTCAGTGTGCGTGTGTTCTTCCTTTCGCCAAGCACATAGTCATTTGGTTACCATTAGACAGGGAGATTGCTAGATTAAGCCTAATGATTTGCACCTATCTTCTTGCAAATATGCAAGCAATGTGTAAAATTAAGACAAAATCATAATGCCATGTCCATCGAGTGCAAAGCATCTCTGTGTCATCCATCCATGTGAAAAGTGAAACCGTTAGTTTCTTCTAAACGTTTTGATTCATGATAAAAAGGCAAGGTCTCTTTTTGAGTGGCAAATATCCCCACCTAGGCCTCCTACCAAATCCAACAACGTGGGACTTTTTCTTAGCCAATGTTGAGGTTTTGGCTTAGATGTCAAGGCATATCAAATACATTCCCATCACCTTTGCTTATACCCCAAAGCACCCTACCATAACACTTAATTCTTCTATCTCGAGGATTTCTTCGGAGAGACTTATCACTTCTCTTCTTGCCACTGTAAAAGGCACATTATGCTTGTTAAACAAGAATAACGCAATGAGAGCTAGCTAATGTGTCATCGCCTCCCTCTACTAACCTTAATCATACTGCTGCTCCCTTCGACATATTATTAAGCCAAGTTTCTGTGCTTCCATCACGTACAAGAGCAAATAACTGAATACTTTTCCCTTCTCAACTTCAAGATCGATCTTTCGAGCTGGTCGGCCAACCTGGTGGAGACAACATGATCCCTCCAGCTCCTTCCAAAATACTCATTGGCATCTCATCAGACCTAGACGATAGCAACGAGCTTCTTTCATGGGCAATTAGAGTTCTTGCTCAACCAAATGACACCATTGTTGCCATATATGTTCTTGGTCAGGATCTTCAGTGCTACTTCCATGAAAAAATAAATAAATAATTCTCCATGCATAATAACCTTGCTGCACGTATATCTTTGCATTATCTCATCTCAAAACCTGCTGATTCAAATCTAAACTATGTAGGAGTGGATACCCAATGTGAACTTCCTTGAGTGAAGTTTGGTTCAAATGAGCTGCATTTATCACATAGATTAGTAACCTACATTGCATCTACTAACACTAGACATGGTAATGTTGTGCATGTTTGATTATATACAGTTGGTGAGGAGTCAAAGAACAAACAATCGCAGATTCGACAAGCAAAGGCACATGTTATATCTGTGCTTGGAGAGTTTGCCAGGACCTGCCAGTCTAAGCAGGTATTTAACAACATTATAACCTTCTGAATGTTTGTCGCTTGCTGAATAATGTATGTTCCAATCTTTCACTACGGCAATATCACTGAAATTAGAAATTATTGTGAATTTTATATCTTTCAGATAGGTTTGGAGGCCAAAGTGGGATTTAGTTCTAGTATTGCTAGAGGTCTAATCGAGGAAGCAAAATCCATTTCAGCTGATTATCTTCTTCTTCGTCACTTGAGAAACCAATCAAATAGGTAAGGAAACCAGATTAGGTTAGAGAATCCCTATTATGCTTTGATATTATAACTTATAAATGACAACTGTTCTCTTTTTTTGTATGCCTATATTAGAACTTGGCATCGAGTTATAAGGTTTTGTTTCGAGCATGCCTCAGAAACCTGCACAGTACTTTCATTAGGGAAATGTGAAAGACGGCCGGATTCGGCAACTACAAGAGGTTAGCTTCATTGTAAAGGAAAATGCATGCAGATAGAATGTAACTTCCTCTAGTGTTAAGTGTTAACCTATCCAGTCATTCACTTATGGCAGAGACTCATCAACCAAGTTCAAAGTGGTTGAGCAAGAACGATGATGGTAACACTCGTAGCGGCAGGACTTCCTCCTCTGTTGAAAAGCATATAAACTCAGAAACAAAGAGACTGAACTCTTCACCAAGAACTGTTTTATATGAAATTGAAACAGAATCTCACAGTACAGAAGATGATACCTTCAGTTTCGGAGGCTCAAGCACTACAGAGTCCCCTCCTCTGGCTACCAATTTCAATGGCCAATCAAAGACAAAGAAGCAGACGTCTACCTGTAAACTTATCTCCTCAATTTTTGCTTCACCAATGAGAAAAATAAATAGGAGTGTTTCCAACAAACAAAAGCAACAGTCTTTGTTAAAATGCTTCACCTATGAGGAAATTGCCAATGCCACAAACAACTTCCACCCAGGTAAACTACCACTAAGCTTATGTGGTGTATGTGCTAGCTTTCTGATTCAGTGACTAATAAATCAAATTAATTCAGAAGTCTTATGCCTCTCTTTTTTTTCTTTCTTTGAGTATCATCAGACAATATAGTAGGTCGAGGAGGGTATTCAGAAGTATATAGAGGTGATCTTTCTGATGGCAGAACTATTGCGGTAAAGATGCTAACCAAGGACAACAAGGATGTTACTAAAGAGAAAGAGTTCCTGCTGGAATTGGGAATTATTGGACATGTCAGCCATCCCAATACTGCAAACTTACTTGGCTGCTGCATTGAAAATGGACTCTACCTGATTTTCAATTTCTCTCAGAATGGAAATTTGGCATCTGCATTGCACAGTAAGAAGTTACTTCACTTATTCTTCTCAATGACTCTGGAATGCTACTCAATAAAGATTTGAACATGTTGGTTATAGCAAAGGATATGTTAACATTCTACAGAAATGGAACAGTTTTATTTCTTAGTTCAGAAATCATTCATGATTTGAAGATGATGAAATAAACGATTGTTGTTTATTTAACAGATTGTTTTACGGATGATCAACAGGTAAAACAGGTGAGTCACTTCAGTGGCCAGTAAGACACAAGATTGCCCTTGGAGTGGCTAGGGGTCTGCATTATCTCCACAAATGCTGCAAGCACCGAATAATACATCGTGACATAAAAGCCTCTAATGTTCTTCTAGGACCTGATTATGAGCCACAGGTGAATGAACTTTGCAAGCAAACTCTTCCACTATTCTAATCTTAAAAGCTGATGAAGGGTTAAAGGGATGATTAGCTGGCATTTCGTTTTTCTGTAGATAACTGATTTTGGGCTTGCGAAATGGCTTCCTAACAAGTGGACTCACCACGCTGTGATTCCAATTGAGGGTACATTTGGATACATAGCACCGGAGTACTTCATGCACGGAATTGTGGATGAGAAAACTGATGTTTACGCATTTGGAGTTCTTCTTTTGGAGATCATAACCGGCCGGAGGCCTGTGGACTCATCGAAGCAAAACCTTCTTTTATGGGTATGTGATAATTGGATTCTGCCCTTGATCGATTACCAATACCTATACTACTTCAAATTTCAACAATTTAAACAACTGTAATGGGAGTCCCAGCTACATAATGTTACCAGGAGATAACCTCAATGGCTAGTTAGGAGTTCTGACTTGTAAATTCAAGTCTGTCAAAAACTGAACTGGAAGTTCTTGTTCTCTCCAAGTCATTCCAATTCATTTCATTTAAATGGTTTGCATGTGTAGGCAAAGCCTCTGATGGAATCTGGAAACATCATGGAACTAGCAGATCCGGAATTGAAAGGAAAATTTGATCCAGACCAAATGCATAGAGTTGTGCTAACAGCTTCATATTGTGTGAGACAATCCTCACCATGGCGTCCATCAATGAGTGAGGTGAACATACATTATTATGTGCTAGGTGATGCGCTTATAGTCCATATGAGATGGCAACCAACTAACCTGATTGAACCCATCTCCTGTTTTCTTTGCTTTCTTCGTAGGTGTTAGAGCTTCTAACCGGCGGCCATGACTCTGAAGTTGCAAGAAGCTGGAGGATGCCAAAGTTTACATCTGATGAGTTGGATGATTACTCCGTGACTTTTGGATATGATGTTGCAGTTGATATTGCTTCGGAGGATTATTTGTAAGCAGATAATCTTTTTGTTTCCCTTTTTATTTAATGTCTTAGGCTTTTTCCTGGCATGAAAGGAATATAGTTCTTCAGACTACAAGTCTGTAACAGGCTAAAAAAACAGGTTTTTCTTCCAGTTCTATGTAACTTATGCGTTCCTATATACTTTGGGATTATTTTTTAGTGCTGTCAAGAGTGGAAATGTTTCTTAACCTTTTTATTTTCCATTTTGTTGCAACACTTCCATTAATTCAACTTAGCTAGGGATTACCTTATTAGTAGTAAGAGTATTGGATCAAGTGAACTGTATCAGCAGTCACAAAAAGACATGGAATCTTATAGGAAGGAACAATTAAATAGTAAAAAACACTATAATCAAACCCATTAATGCCTAAAAATAGATTAATTAACAGTAATTGAGTATTAAATTACTAACCTGATAACTTTGTTAATTAATCCTCTCGAACTTCAATACTAATTCCCCTTGTCAATGCTTCTTAATTGCAAAAGGAGGAAGGAGAGAGAATTCTTCCCGTTAATGAAGAGAGAGAACCTCATTTGTAATTACCTTTATAGTCTTGTTTAAATTGTTAAAATGAGAAAATGTTGAAGTATATCGTTGCCTAAATAAAATTGAACTCAATATTAACCTCTCAAAAATTAGGAAGGTCAACAACTCTTTAAAAAAAAAATTATATTTTTTAATTGGTGATGTGCTAATATTAAAAATAATTTTAAATAAATAAATAAAATATATTATTTTAATACATTTCCGAGCAAAAATCACTTTTAAAAATAATCACTACCACACTTCCAAACACCCCAAACAAGAAAACATCGGTGACTATTATGTTACATGAATTAAATTTATCTGCATTAAAGTTTTAAGGAGTTGAAGAAGGAAATATCCACCCAATAAAGAAAATCATCAATCTAATTTCTTCATTGTATTTTTTTCCTGAGTGATCTTCCAATAAATCAATAATTGACTTGATCTTCCTAAAAGCTTCATAAACTTGGAGTATATTTATGGACATTTAACATTAATAACATTTCAACAACACTTTGGTTTTTCTAAAGAACAAAAAAACACTTTTATTTGCAGAATATTATTTTTCTCTTATAATAAATTTGAGATTTATATATATATACACACACACACATTAACATTGAAAATCTAACAGCAAGACCAAATAAAAGAACCCATTACCTATATTAGCAAGTGTATCGTAGGAGCATCAAAAATTCAAAATCCCTATTTGGGCATCACTCAAAAAATTGCTGGCTGCCTTCAAGAATCATGTTGAAAAGTAAAAAAAAAAAAAAAAAAGGGGTCCCGGATCGATTGCATCCTCTACTTTTTGATCCGAGAGTCTCCCAGCAATAATAGTGCCTGCCTAATGGGCAACTCAGAAGGGCACAGGTACTAAAGATGCACCACATGTATGAGCCTGATGGGCAGATGCAGAACAGCACATGTGATATATTTCAACTTGTTTGGCAACACGGTTGGGCCACGTATTAGTTAAAAAATTAATTATTATTTTTTTTGAGTTTTTTATTGTTTTGATGTGTTGAATTCTAAAATAAATCTTAAAAATAAAAGAAATATTATTTTGATGTATTTCAAAGTAAAAGATATTTTAAAAAACAAATATTATCATAATATCCATACCAAATCAAATAAGACACCTTTATGCCTCAAAATCCATGGTATTGCTATCCAATCTTTGATCCCTGTTTTTCTAAAAAAAATTAAAAAATAAAAAAAACAAGGAGCAAAAAAATAATAATAATGAAAGTGAAAGTGAAAAAACATAGCAGCAAGAGCAAGCTGGGAAGCATTTCACGCACATGGAGGAATTAAACTAGGGTTTTAGATATAATTAGGAGCCCAATTGAAACCCATTAAATCCAAGACTAAGAGCGTGTTTGGCAGTGTGGTTGTGGGTGCTTTTCAAATAACTTTTCGTGCCAAAATGCATGTCAATGATGTTTTTTCATTTTTTTTAAAATCATTTTTGACATCAGCACATCAAAACGATCCAAAACGTACAAACCATATTAAATTTTAGCAAAAAAAAAATTCAAATTTTTTGGGAACGCAGGTTGAACCGCGTTCCCAAACGCTTCCTAAGAGACGATACAAATTCAAGGCCAAATTAAATGGCTATTATATGAATTTGCATAAAAATTAAGTCTGAGGACTTTAATTAGATTTTTGATAGATCAATTTGATTTAATCATAGTTCCAATTAAAAGTTTAATTAAGTTTAAGAATTAATTTGGGTCAAATTAAAAGATTTAATTAAGTGCAAAGACTTAATTAGACTTTTAATTAGTCAAATTAATTTTATTAAGGGCTTAACTGGCGAAAGATTAAGATTGAAAGTGTAATTTGGGATTTATTGAGAAAATTAAAATTTTAGAGGATCAAATTTAATTTCTACAAAGTCAATTAGGTGAAAACAGGGACAAGATTGCAAGAAAAATAAAGTTTTGGGTCAATCAAGGAAAAAATTGAAGAATTTCAAGACCATGGGCTGAATTATAAGAGACATGAGACTTTAGGAGCTGAAATTGAAGAAAATCAAAGGTTGAATGATCAATTGAAGATCAATTTGTATAAATCCAAAACCAAAGACTTCAGTGGATTTTTTGGAACTGTGCAAGGGTAAAATTGAATTGATTTTTAAAATTCAATCAAGGACTTAATTAAATAAATTAAAAGATTGAAGATTGAAATTGAGAAAGAAGAAACCTAATTCAAACCTTAAGCACCAAAAGACATCGTTTCCATATATATATATATATATATAAGGAAACGATGCCGTTTTGGGAAGCATTGTGAATTGTCTTCAATGTCTCATGAGACAGAATGAATGGACAACTGATTTTCTCTTTTTGCAAAGATGAAAACTCCCTTCTCTCTCCTTTACACAAGACAAAAAACACCTTTATTTACACCTTATCACTTGTACTCTCGCCCAAACGATATAACAACCATTTTGCAGCACTGAACATGCTGCTATATGGAGCCAAAAATCCACACCCAAATCAGTTTCAGACCAGTTGTTCTTGTACTATAACAACATCAAATGAGGAGATGTAATGGGGGCATATCAATGGTTGAAAGAAGGACATAATAATCTTCCAAGACCATTATAAGAAAAGGGAGATACAGATGAAGAAAGGAGGATTTTTTTTCTCATAGAAAAAATTGAAGCAAAAATACACCTTCATCAGTTCTCTCTTAGCTTCCTCAAACACCATCTAAAATAAAAGCACCCTTAGACCATATTTTTTATAAAAAAAAATTAACCCAGAAAACAAACCCTTCCCCCTCCTACAATCCTCATCGTTTTTCTTCCCTCTTTTTTTCTTTCCATGGTAACATTAAGCAACCCTTCCATCTTCAACCAACAGCTTCTTCTCACAGCAAACCCACAGCTAGTACCAACAACATTACCTCTGCGAGAACCCGCAACAAGTTCTAGTAGCTCCTTGCAACGTGACCAGCTTCAGTAGCTTTGGTTCAACCATGAACAAACAACAAGTGTCTCTCCCAATCCAACAACGACAGTAACTCTACCATCCACTAGAATCTTCATCATGGGCCATCATCTTCATGACAGACTAGTAAAGGCAACAAGTAACCCTAGGCCAAGTAATCCTCCTCCCTTTTCTTTTGTTATTGTATGATTTAGCTTGCAAAATGTGAAATAATTCACATTCTGCATAGGCTAATGACTTGGTCATTGGGTTGGACCAGTGACCAAGTTTTTATAAGTTGGACTTAAAACCGACTTGTATGATTGGGCTGAGTCCAGCCTAATTGTATAAAAAGGAAAATGGGCTTGTTAGGTCATTTGTTGACCTAACAAAACAAGTGGGCTAGGCCTAATCCCAGCCTGTACACGTGGCTGGACCAAGCCCAAACCCATCCTTAATGGCGTGTCTGGCACCCTACTTTTTTCTTAAGATATAAGGCCTTGTTTGGTTATTTAGGATATGTTTGTCAAACACGTGCTTAAGATATATTTAATGCCTCAGACCTTAAGTTAAGGGTATATTTGTCAAACACACCCTAAGCCTTTGTCTCTTAGTTTCTAATATGCCTTTATTTTTTATGTATAGCCAAATAGACCTATAAATTATTATTTTTTTCAATTTCATCCTTTAATATTTTATTATCTGAGAATTGTTCTTCATGCTTATTTTCTCACTTTTATTTTTATAGGTTTATTTAATCCTTTATCAATGGTCAAGAGATTAGCGGATTAACAAGGGCTAACTTGGATCTATATTTTTTTTATTTTATTGAAAATCTTGCTTTGTTGTTTTTGTGGGTTTACCTTCTACGCAGTTAGTCTCAGCCTTATGACTACGATCACGAGTTTTAAGGGTTAACACAAGTTGACTTTAATTCTTTTTAGGTCTTTTTTTAAAATTAATTTTTTTTCTCAATTGTATCTTTCAACATTTAATTTCTTGAGGGATTGGTCTTCATGCTTTTTTTTTTTTTCACTTTCCTTTCTACGAGGTTATCCCAATTATATGCCTATGGCTGTGGGGTTCGCCAGTTAACACGAGTTGATCCAATTATTTTTGTTTTTTAATTTATTTTTAATTTTATCATTCAGCATTGAATTATTTTATAGTTGAGCTTTATATTTTGATTTAGTTTGCTTTTTTTATGACTTTTTTTTACTTTCTAAAACACATTGATAAAGTATGTGTATTTATTTTTTTTACTTAAAAAAAAAATAACCAACCCATGGCAAATCAAGGCGCAAAACTAGTATGAAAAATGATATGTTTTTCCATAGAGAAAAGTACAAAATGTCCACAAAATTTAATTGGTTACACGTAAATGTATTCGACGTGTATCCATTTTCTTGAATTCGAAAAAGACTGATATACCTTAGACATAAAGAAATAGAAGTCCATTTTTCTTTTCTATTTTTTTTTTTAAATGATTTGACCTATAGGCATCATCTTCTTCATAAATGAAAAGTTATTTGCACATGTCTTTTAGGAATTTTAACTTATGTCCGTGATAATTCAAAAAAATACCTTTCACGTTTTTAATTAAGAAGTCTGTGTTTGAAAGTGCACACACATCTTTTCGATAAAAACGACGTCGGGATGATAGTTTCGAGAGAGTATGGACAGTGAGAAAGTCTATTGTCGACCGTTCAAGCATGAAAAAAAATGGCCATTTGAAATTACGTTACAAACAGTAATTTTTAAAATTTTAATTTTTTATTTGAAATTAATTTTTTATATATTATTATATTATTATGATGTACTGTATAAAAAATAATTTTTAAAAAATAAAAAATATATTATTTTAAAATATTTCTAAATAAAAAAATATTTTCAAAAATAACATTACTAAACTCCCACACACCTCATTTAAATACTCATTTTTATTGAGCATAAATATGCTACGAAGCATCGTGTGGGATTGCTTTTCTAATGTATTTTGCCTCGAATATATTTAAGATTATGATGTATAAAAATAATTTTTAATATTAGTATATTAAAACAATTTAAAATTTTAAATAAAATTTAAAAAAACACGGTTTATACGCGTTTCTAAACGGTGCCCAAAAGTCATTAGTACAAAAATCACCCTTCCATCAAAGTCCTGATTCTGATATCCATGATTTTTACAGTAAGAAAGGCCAATTTCTCTGTTTAGACAGAGAAGGCAGTTGTCAAACATCTGGTCAAAGATAGGTGTTGAATGCCCTGATTTGCCCTCTCCTGTCACAGCCTGTCTGGCTGCAATGCCTCGTGAAACGCGAAAACTCCCATATTTCAGTCTGGGAAATTTCCTTTTCTTTCGGGAAAGTTTTTAGCTTGTTTGGTAGTGATTTTTAAAAATATTATTAAAAAAATTTAAAATATTTTTTTTTACTTTGAAATAATATGTTTTTGATATTTTTAAATTATTTTGATATATTAATCTTAAAAATAATTTTTAAAAAATAAAAAAATATTATTGACACACTTTTCTAAGTGAAAATATTTTAAAAAGCAATTACAACCACATTTCCAAACACATCCTTTCAAAAAGTTTTGGGATGGGTTAACCAATAGATTGCGCTAAGAAAATAAATTTTTTAAACATACAGATTTTTTAAATGATTAACGTGATCTTATTCTTAATATGTTTAAATTTTAATAGGAAACTTATTAGGTTAATTAATAATAATGATTGAAAATAATTAGTTATAGGCAGATTAAAGTTTAATAGGATTCTTTAATAGATTAGTTATAATAAATTTAAACATCAATAGGATTTATTTAATTAATAATTATGAATAAAATTTTAATGCCATTCCTTAATTTATTAGGTTAATTAATAATTATAAATAAAACTGAGGTTACTATCTAAAGACATTAAAGATTATATATATATATATATATATATATATATATATATATATATAAACAAAATTGTGTTTGGTAATAGTGTGCAAGATATGATGATTATATTTGTATCTTGTTTAGTTACAGTGAATAAAATACAATAAAAAACAATTTACTTTTAATATGTATTATTGTCATACTTACATATTTTTAAAAAATAATTATATATTATTTTTATTTACTTTAGTTTATAGTGAGTGTTGAAATTAATAATATTATAATAACCTTAGTTATAAACTCAGACTAGCTTAGCAGGTCGACTCAAGACGTAGCTGACCTGCGGCCTTGATCATCTCGAGTTTTAAAAAAATAGAAGAATGATGCTGACCTGCGGCCTTGATCATCTCGAGTTTTAAAAAAATAGAAGAATGATTTTACTTAACTTCACCCAATCGAAAACTTGGGTTGATTCGAGATAAAACACGGGTGAAAACTCATAAATCTTTTTTCTAATTTTCTTTTGTCAAAACAAGGTTACTTTGATTTTAAAAAATAAAAATAAAATTGGGTCAAACAGAGTCAACCCTCTCGACCCGTGATTTAGTCCTTGCCTTAGGTTGATTCTTGAGTCGATTTTAAAACTATAATAATAATTATTTTTATCTATAAGTTACTCTCTTAACACTTGACTAAGGCCTTGCATTGGGTCAACCTCAAAATTTTTTTAAAATTTTTTTGGATTATGTTATTTTTCCAAAAAAATTTCAAATGTGTTATTTTTTCAAAAAAAATTTGGATTATGTTATTTTTCCAAAACGGTTTTTTGAGAGGTGTTGTTTTAATAATGCATCGGGTGAGAGAACTGAATTCTATGAAATCCGCCCCTTTATTTTAAGAGTTTTTTTTTTTGTTTTTTTCCAAACTACCACAACGAGAAAAAAAACTATCTCGCAAACTAGTGTAGCTAGGAAAAAATCTCTTAGACTAGCGTATTTCGACGATAGGTCTCGGCTGCACGACTTGAGATATACTAAAACAAAATTAATTTTTTATATTAGGTTATATTTTTATTTGGTCCCTCAATATTTATATTTTTATTATGATAATTTCATTCATTATTTTTGTGAAAAAAATAACTAAATTTAATATTTATTTTTAATGCAATTGCTAGAACAATAGTTAATTTTTGTCCAACTTAAATAAAATTAAGTTTAATTCATGAAGTAATCTTAATAATAGAACTAAAATTAAGATTATATATAAATTGAGGGACCAAATAAGAGTTTGAGTAGAGATGAAAGTAAAAGAAATAAGACGACACAATATAGCCCAAGTAGGAGAGAGAGAGAGAAAGAAAGAATAAGAGATTAAAGCCACACAGAAATTCTTATTATTACATATTTAATATCATTGGAAAGTTATTGATGAGATGAAATTAAAAAAACACTAAAAAAATTATTTTTTTTTTTTTTATTTATGTGGGGTGTCCGGGCCAGCTTACGCGCACCACGACTATTCCCCACGGCCCACTGGACATCCTGCAAGCCCAGGAGCAGGTAAGGCACCGCGGGGGTGACAGGCGTGCACATAGAGGGTCGAACCTGGGAAGGGGGCGGAACAAGTCATACGATTGATCACAGCAGCTAGGGCCTCAAGTGCAAAAATAAAAAAAAAATTACTTTTAAAGCTTACGGTGAGCTATGTATGCATCATCTAAAAATTGTGGTGTGCTAGCGCGTGTAATGCACACCAACAATCAATTTTTAACACTTTCATAACGCATGTACCACACATGCTAGATCAAATAAATATAATTTTATTGTCACGTGTATCTCACACGACAACAACAACAAAAAAATCATACTTCCGACCATAATTTTACTGCTAAAAATTTGTTTAGCATGTTAAAGCGCAATTTGAGTAATGTTTTTCTGCGTACGCTAGTTCAGGAAATATTTTTATACGTTCTAAAAACAACTTTTAATTTAATAATAAATCACTTAAATTAATAGTAATAAAAGTAGGTTAACTGATCAGATTTTAAATTTATTATCTAGATGTTACCGGTTCAAGTCCTACAAATCTTAAAGCTACTGGAGATATACATGGTCAATAATTTTAGAGTCTATAAAATTATTTAAGATACACGCAAACTAACCAAACACTAATATTAATAAATAAAATATAAAATAAAAATAGAACACTCGAGTCGTCATTGAAGTTTACAGTTTGCTTGACAAAAAATAATGCAATAGATTGAAAAGGGAAATTAATATTGGGAGCAATTGGAGATAGAGATTCGTGATCTTTCTTGAGAAAGGAAGAAGTCCCAGCAAAGTAAAAAAAAAAGAGTTCAATAGATTAGCAAGAAGACCAAATCCAAAAACCCTTTTAAAAGAAAATGGAGTTACAGAAGGAAAAGAGGTAAATGGGGCTTCTGACCTGAAAAGCAAAATTTCAAGAGCAAAAGCCTTAGCTGCAACATGATTAATATTGTTGCCTATAAAACGAAGGGCTGCACTTCAACTGATCCGTTCAAGGATTCGTCTAAGATTTACAGATTACTGTAATCAACGTTAAAAGAGGGTAAGACCACCTTACCGTTATTGATTATAGCTGACAAATTACATAATCTTCTAGATAGTAATTAACTGGCTAGTTAACCTCTCGCTAAATCCATGATCAAAACGAGGGAACGACACCGTATTGGGTATCGGCCATGAAAGGGACAGAGCTCGGAGAGTTATATAGGTTGTCCATATCGGATTCCATTTCGGTTCGTTTTGCGAATCGGCCTTTGATTCTCGGTCTGGTTTCAGCGTAAGCTTTTCGGGAAGCATACCGTATGGTCTTTTCGAACTTTCGGTTCTTCCTTCTCTCTCTGTACCTCAAAACTCTAGCTTCACGGTCAATCCCAGCTAATTGAGTTGCTGCTTGATTCGCAGTCCAGCCTGAGAGGGGCATGCTTGGATCGGTAGTAGTATTCATGCTTCGGCTGAAAGGATAGGATATGTCGGACATAGAATTCCCATCAGGAACAACACCAACATCTAGGGAAGAAGAAGAAACCTGAAAAAAAATCAACGAAACTTTGTCAGCACCACTACAAATTATGAAACCTTAGTTACAAAGGCGCTTATATATATAATTCTTTTGAGCTTTAATTAAGCAGGTTTTGGTACTTACGCTGTGGCTAAGAGACTGAGATGAGTAGCTGAAAGAAGTGAGTTTAGATCTACAGAAATCAATGTCAAAGCAACTTTCATGATTGATCACCGGAAGCGGAGCTGGTTTGGTTTGCACAGGCACAACGCTATCAGCACCAGCACCACCATGAATCTTCTCATAGCTCGCATCAATGGAATTCTGATACTCCAATTCAAGAAACGGATCAATTTCAGAGAAAAACATGTCTCCAGTCTTCACAACAGGATTCTCGATTTGGAGCTTTGAATTATGGTCGTGTGTTGTGTGATTACTCTGTAATAGCCACGAAACACCCTCTACATCATCGTTCTGATCATATCCAGACACACCATTTTCACCAGGTATTAGAATATTAAACGCCGTGGAAGTCTTAACAATTGATTCAGCAGAGTTATAAAAGGGCTCGATTGGGACTCGTTCATGACGGCGAGCAAGAGGGTTAGCAGAGTGGATGTCAGCGTCACAAGTGACACAAAGAGCAGCTGCATCAGCTTTGCAAGTAACCGCAGCTGGTGCTTGCTCGCAGACCTCACACATCCACACACGCTCATGCCTGGACATGATTTTGCTATTCACCTGGCTATGGTGAATCTTGGTATCACAATTCAGACACAAAAAAGCAGAGTCGGCCCTGCAAAACGCAGCTGCAGCCGCGGTTTTGCACGAGTCACAACGTTTAGCCGCAACACTCCATCCTCCGGTTAAGTTCTTTAAGCTCTCGACTTCAATTCCCATGTTTTTTCTCTCCCAGTTTCTGATCAAATAAATAGGAAAACCGAAATCTCTTTTTTTTTTTTAGGGGGGGGTTGTTTCTTGATTCTCCAAAATCCCGCAAGAGAGAGTTATCGAATTGGTGGTTTGGGATTTGTGGGGGCTATAAGAGTAAAGAGTCGGATGTGTTGATTGTTATTATCTTTCTTTAAGTCTAGTCAGAGGAAAGGAAAGCTGGGTGCTGATAAGGAAGAAGAGAGCACGTGGAGAGTTCATAGCCAAGTAAAAAGGTTTCTTATGTTTTTTTATTTGTTAAGACAAATAACATGTTTCGGGTTCGGGTTTTTTCGAGGATTTTAATAGTCTTTGTGAGAAGTTGCTGTCACGTGTCTGTGCCGACGTAGGACCCGTTTGAGCTGGGGGGACTCGAGGGAGATGATGACGGTGGTTGCCAAACTTATTGTTTGCTTTTGTGGGGCAAGAATATTTAAAAAAAAAATATATATATATATATATATATATATATATATATATATATATATATATATATTAAATAACAACCACGAGTAATGGACTTTGATTCTATATGCTTGCCCTATGTAAAAATCGCGAGTTGGATGGTAAAAAAAGTAGAAATCTAACCACTGGGTTTGGGCCATGGCCCATACAGAGTGAAATGAAACCTGCACTCACTCTTTCACCCGATGCATTTCACCTCCCTTTGACACTATTCACTCCATGCACGCCCAAACAGCCCTTATTTTTTCCATTGTCTAAATAGACTTCTTTTCAGTCCACGTGGACCCGCACACCCCCCCCCCCCCCCCCCCCCCCCCCCCCCCCCCCCCCTCCCCTCTTTTTCCTCTCATTTTGACCTAAAAAATTCTTGGCTTCTACGTGTATCTTTTTAAGTTCCGAGAAGTCAGAACGTGTGTCGCGCTTTTCATGCAAGCAATATTTTTAATGATTAATTAACATATTTTATGTTGTCTTCTCTTCAATTACATATATTTATACAAATTTGGTATCACGCAAACAAACATCATTTTCAATGCAAATTAGACATCTTATTTCTAGACTAATGGTTATTTTTAGCAAATATATCACTAACAATTATCTACTTACCCTCCCTCCCCAATGAAATGAAAGACACTACAATTAAAAATGATTTACGAATTGGAGAGTCTTTAATTTATAGGGTACTTATTATTTTAGGAATACTTCAGCCAAAATACAAAACTTATAATCAAACCCACGTCTTGGTCCTAGATCATAACTCGTGGAAAGCTCATTGTGTGTGTGAAGTGTTTTCACGAGTTCATTAATAAAATAAAATAAAATTATAGAAACAAAAATGAAAGTTTTATTCTCATTTTTAGGTATTTGGTTAAAAAATAAAATAGAAATAAGGGTGAAAAATAAGAAAGAAAATGAAAATAAAAATTAAACATATTTTCATTCTCATAAAAACATGGAAATAAAACAAGAAATCACAATGAAATATTTGCTATTAAGAAAGATATATTATTTTTTCTCATTGTATACCAATTACTCAAAGCATTATCATTGCTATTATTGATGGTGATTATGATATTTGTTTTTTTTTAAATATATTATTATTGTACTATTGCACCATAATTTTTATTTCACCGCCATCACCTTCACTCTTCTTCCACTCGCACCTCTTAAAGTGGCCACATTAATATTTTTAAAATATGTTAATTTTTTATTATTCTAATATCACCACCATCATTTATTCTTCTTCATCTTCCTTTTACACAACTAGTATAATTACCTCTATTATTGTTACTACTAACATTATTGATAAAATCATTATTAGTCTTTATTTCTTTTCATTTTTAAAATGTGGTATTGAAAAATAAAAAGTTTATTCAAATTTTTTATTATTATTTTAAAACATAATATTAAAATTAAAATATTATATGAGAGAAAACAAACTATAAAAGTCAACTTGGGTTATAACTTAATTTATTAATAATTGGTATTTCAAAACTCAATTTATATGTACTTTTCTCCTTTTCAATAAGGCAATTTATTTTCTTTGACTAAGTGTGTATTTGGTAATGTAATACATGATACTTTTCAATTAAAAATATATTAAAATATTTTTTTAGAATTTATTTTATTTTTATTTTTAATATTAGCACATCAAAATCATTAAAAAATCATTAAAAAATATTAATTTAATGTTTTTTTTCAGACAAAAAATAATTTGAAAAGTAGAAGCTATCATATTAGTGCAAAACGGCACTAAATAACAATATCCGCACATGATAGCATGCCTAACCTACATGTATTGAGTTAGAGAAGTTCTTGCTTTCATGAACAACGAGAAAAATTTATTAACGCAATCTATCTAGTCATGTGCTTGGATGGATGTTTAAAAAATAATTCTTTTTACATGATTAAAAAAGGAGATTTAATAGAAAAATTAGAAGTTTTTTTTGGGATTTAGCACGGTAACAAGAAAAATTAAAAAAATAACATAGTTTAAAAAATAATTAGAAAAATAATATATTTTGATGCGTCGCGTGCCTTATTTGTGACCCATGAGTCGCATGTGAATCCAAACGAATTATAACCTTGGAACTAGTTTCTTTTCTATTTTTCCCTCTCATCTCATTCTCTTCCCTCAGCCACAACTGAAACCCCTCATTGCCCAACTTTCTCTCTTTTCCTGCCGCCTAAGACACTATCTCTGCCAATACCCACCCCCCCCCCCCCCCCGCTCTCCCCACTACGACAATGCCTCCATCTGTGGCTTTCTTTTCCTATTTCGGTTGCCACTGCCACCACTCGTCACTATCACCACCCACATTAAACACTTAAAAGGTATATTTCACACTTTCCCTATATCAATTTTATATAATTTGTTCTAATTTATTCTAATTGTTGAATTTGATTATTTTAAGGTTTACAATTAAGGTTTTTTAGTATTGTGGTTCCTGGTTGTTCTAATTGAATTACTTGTAGACGCGACAATATTTAGAACACATGTGGTAAGTGTATTTGGTCTTGTAATGAGGTTATTTCAAATTAAGACACCCTTTTATAGCTAGTGTTATAAGAGAATTTCGGGAAATGATTTATATTGATGAAGCAAGTTCAAGCTATGGTAAATGGTAATTACGTCATTGACCATGTTCACTCCTTATTTTTTAATCTTTGAATTTCTTTTTTATTTGATCTTCTATTTTTTTTCCTTACTTATCAATTTACTCCTTAATTATTTTTTGTTTTCTTTTGTATTTTTATAAGAAAATTAGGAACCATAACCAGTTGCACTGTTTGAAAGATGTCTTCTCGTTTTAATAGGTGAGGACATATATATAATAGCATAATTGTTACACATTACTTGATAGATTAGTTCAAAAATTTGTAATTTATAGCCTAACTTAAACCAAGTTTTAAATAAAATTAATTTTAATATTGATTTAATTAAACTTAGTTGATGATTAATTTAATTTATGATCCAGTAAAACATAATCAACTCAGTGAAATCCAGTCTAAAATAGGTCGAGTCAACACCTAAAAATTTAAAAGCCTAAAATGACATACTTTTTTTTTTAAAAAAAAGACACGGATTAACCCAAATCCAATAACTAGATTCGGGTCAAGTGTAATAACTATACAGAAGCGTATGACGACGTGGGTGAGTGAGGAGTGCAGAAACCAAAACAAACAGCAAAGGGAGGGCAACTACTATGTCACAACGTCATGTCATGCGTGAGCTTCGATTTAAACACGTGTAGCTGAAAAGTGAAGGTTGACAAGATTGCCCTTCCACCCATGACCATGGAATATGGATGATTAAAAAAAAAAAAAAGGCACGGATATGTAGAAAGTCACAGTCAGGATGCCAGGTGTAGCATATAGATGGGTTGGCAAACCTTGTGGCGTTTTTTTGGGGATGCATGAAGCTAGTTAGGCTTTTATATCTATTTATAGGATCTAGAGGATAGTGGATAATACAAGAAAACTGCTGCTTTTTATAACCAATCACCTTTTAAATATGTTTTTTTCAAGGAAAATGTTTTTCGATAATAGATAAATAATGAAAAATGAGAAAATTGTTTTTTAGTCTTTTGGGCATGGTTATAACTTAGTTTTTAGGTTTCAAAACAAATAAATTAATTCAACAATTTTATTTTTAAAATATCAGCTTCATTGTAAATATTTTCCAAACAATATTATTCAAGAAAAAAAATCATAACCTAAAGAAAATGATAGTTGTTCTTTTGTCTAAAATATTCAATTCATAACACATCATAGAAGTCTTATGGTGTTAATAGAGTAATTAGTTGTATTCTGGTAGTTATTTTCTAGACCGATTTTATAAAAAAAAAATAGATACAACTCAAAAAGAAAAATCTTAGGTGAAAATATTCTTATCACTTTTAATTAGTCATGAAATTTTTTTTTCATGTTTGTTTCTTTTTTTAAAATGAACTCATGAAATAACCAATAAAATATCATTATTTACTTCTGAAATTAAATTTTTTTCACTACTGATTTAATTACCTAGTACTAATATTATTATCATTAACATCATAATTATCATAACAATCACTATTTTTATATCATATTTGTTTTCACCTATATTTTGACCCTCATGAACTATATTTCTTGAGTTTTGACATATGAATATACAATCAATGTATTCCGAAACAATTAGTCCAATCTTAGATTATTTGATGTAATACATTAATTATAGTGACACCCTATCCCCCATAAAATTATTTTATAAATCCACGCGTTTCATGAAAAAGAAGCATCACCCTATAAACTATATATTATGGTAGATTGGTAGTGGACCCATAATTCAGTGTTTAGGTTAACGTTTCTTATTAATTTGGTGCTTGAAGGTTCTAGATCAAGCGACACGTCATCATACAACATCATAATTAATAAGAGTGATTATTAAAAACTATGTAGGTGGTGGACCAGTGGTAAAAGTTTAGGACTAAAAGGTTTGCTTTCTCTGTAGTCTCAGGTTCGAGCACTGTGGTTGCCCATATGATGGTCACTGGAGGCTTACATGGTCGTTAACTTCAGGGCCTGTGGGATTAGTCGAGATGCACGCAAACTGGCTCAGATACCCATATTAAACTAAAAAAAAAAAAGAGAGATCATTAAATGATTAATCCTATAGATAAAGTCAAGTCTCCATAAGGGCAAGTTGACATCTTAGAGATAAAAAAAAAAAAAAAAGGGTTAATTACAAGAACACACCTAATTTACATAATAAATTGAATAAATCTTACCATTCTCGTTATCAAATAGTTCCAAAGCTATTTTTATTTCTTTCTATATTTCGTCAAAAATAGCTGTTAGATACCATTAAATTTACATGTGACATTCATGGTTTTCACCATATAAAAATTAAGATTATAAATCATTTAAGATTAAAGAAAAATATAAGCGATAGAAAAATAAATTTCACTTCAATATCTATACATTGTCAATGGCAAAAAAAATAAGGTGGCTATATGGGAGAGCTATAAGGAAAGCCAAAAAAAAAAAAATTATTCTTTTTATTTAAGAAGATGGCTATATGGGATGCTAAAATCCCCCCTTTTTTTATGAAAGCATTTTCAATGGCAAAAACACTATTTAGAAAAGCTAAATTGTTGATATGAATTTTTGAATAGTATAAATATAATAATTTTTTATGTGCAATCCAGTAAAAATATAAAATACTTGTAAATTTACAACCTCAAATATTACCATAGTATCTCTAATTCCATACTTGTAAATATTACTAGTATTTTTATAAATAAAATATACATGTGGAAATGAGGTATATAAAAATATATTTGGGAAAACAAAACTTATACAGAGGGATACAATTTAAAATAAGATTAATAAGAGGGTGGATTCTTCATTTTCCATTGTAAAAAATGGATGAATATTCTGTCTGAGTATAACATTCTTGACTAGATACAGCAAGATTACCCTCCTCCGTCCTCCCTGGTACGAGGCATCTCCTGCAGGCACTTAAAATGGGAGTAGCTCGGAGGAATAGTTTTCAGGTTTCCTATCCCACGGAAGAGCAAAAATTAGAGAGAACGGAAAATCAGACAGGCCGAAGTAGAAAAAAGGTCGGAAAAAAAAAAATCTATGATATGAAAAATTGTGAACAAAAGTAAAAATTCATGATCAGAAGCATCTGTGACCAAGTCCCTTCCTGCTCTCTGAAGTTGAAGTCGCCGAATTAATCCCTTCCTGCATTGTGAAGTTCCCCCTCTCTACAACAGCATAGCAAACTCAGAACTGCCTCCACTGCATTTTAGTTTGCTGATACCAAAGAGACCATTATTATTATTATTATATTTTTTTATTTGAGTTGAGTACAGGTTAGTCGTGTTTTCTTATTTGGACACCATAATAAATAAAATTAAAAACAGCCAAAAAGACTTGGTGATTCTACTGTAGCTCTCCTCATTGTTTACCGGAGTAGTGCTATGTTTTTTATTTGTCCTTCAAATTTTCTCATTTTAATTTTTTATTTAATCCTTAAATATTGTGCTTATTTGAAATTAGTCTTTATAATTTTTTTTTCTTTTCCATAGAACTATCATAGTCTCAATAAAACATCCCGCTATTGGATTGATTATTAATTTTGAGGAAATCTATTTGATTTTATTATGTCCTCATAATTAAAACTTAGAGGATCAAAATTGAAAGAGACGACAAAGATAGTCCTATTATAAAGAAGAGAAATTTGGTTCCTCTGACTTTTTGCTAAACTTTTTCTTGGGGTTTTGTCAAAGTTTCTTTTTGGTTCTTTTTGTTTGGGTATCAAACTTTTTAGATCAAGAGTTTATTTTATTTTTATTTTAGTCTTTGGTTTGACAAAAGAGATAGATTTATTAGAAAACTTCAAAGGAGAGAGAAAGTTACCAATTGACAGAGATTCCATCCATGAAAAGAGTCTTTATTGGTACCAACGAGTTCTTTTCGATGAGAGAAGTTCTATTGAGCTGTTTTTTGGTTTTCTTCTTGCCTAAAACAATAGATTAAAGCTTTGGATAGTTTTTGAGATTGAGACCAATTTTTTCCAATTTTAAAACCACAAATGGGTTTTTTTAAAGACCTACAAAGTGTTTTTTTTTTTAGTTTAAAGGTGAAATGGGTTTTTGGAACCAAAAGGTTGGACCTCGATTTTCTAACCATCAATATGATGGTTAGAAACTGGGTTTCTAAATGACATGTTTTCCTACTTAGCAAAACAAAAAAAAATCAACCCAAGCATTCAGGCTTGGCAAGCTAGGGCTAGAAGCACTTGTCATTTTTTTTTTATTATTGTTTTTGTTTTCCCTTTAAATTTTTATTGAAATCCTCCTTTTTTTTCTTTCTTTGCGTTAAGTTTTTATTTAAATCTTGACTAAACAAAAAATAGATTCCAAAAGATAAGGTTATTAATATCATAAAGAAAATGTTAGGTCAATATCATTTTATTTATTTTAATAAAAAAGTTAACCAAGTTTTGGCCCAATCAATCAAATTAGTTGGGCCCCGCCTAAACACTCAAGTCCACCTAGAACTTTATTGTGTTAATATTTATTAAAAAAAATTAAAACAATGGCGTCTACAATTTTGTTAGTTAAATTTAATTTTGATCGAGTCAACCAAGTTAAAGTTTGACTCATTAAATTGATTATATCATATTAGTTCAACTTACACATAATTTAATTTTGAAACTCAGGCTAAGCAAAAAGATGAAAAGACCCTTTAGGTTGACCCACACAATTTAATTAGGTAAAAAGATTTTAATTACACATATACCTTTTTATCTTTATTTTAAAGCGTCCAAGATTTTTTTTTAAGTTTTGTGTTAATTGCTTTTGATTTTATCAAATGAATGAAATAGAATAACAAAAAAAAAAATGCAATTTGTTTTGCTTACCGTTGCAAAAATAAATAAATTTGCAAGGGTAATGTTGATATTTATTGGTGCATCGAAATCTCGGATAATTTTATTAAATATATATTTTAAATTTTAAATTTACAATCATAATTTTTTTTTTTTTGTCAAAAACACATTGACAAGAATTGTGTTTTTTTTTTTTCATTAAGTTTATTTGATCTGATATGGGAATCACGACCATATAACTAGTAAAATTCTATATAACATAAAATAAACTATTCAAATTGAATTGACTAGTGATTTACTAATTCACTTCCACTATCAAACTATTGTCTGCCAGCCTTGTCATTTTTTTTTTCATTAGATTCACCACTACGATTCTAAAAATATTAATAGAATTCACATTATACAACATATATATATATATATATATATATATATATATATATATATATATATATATATATTCCACGGCTGTTTAATAGGTTTAAAAAAAAATCTTGAAGGGCTTGGCTGGTGGTTAGCAGTCTCCTATATAGGAGAAAGGATTCTTCAATGTCTAAGTTAATAAAGATGTAAAAGAAATTTAATGTATTAAAGAGAAAGATAAAGTAGAGGAGAATTTTCTACTTAGTATAGTTGCGAGTATGAATCAC
The DNA here is from genome assembly GCF_000002775.5 of Populus trichocarpa. Taxonomy (NCBI): domain Eukaryota; kingdom Viridiplantae; phylum Streptophyta; class Magnoliopsida; order Malpighiales; family Salicaceae; genus Populus; species Populus trichocarpa. Next base: position 11,689,070 of record NC_037302.2, on the reverse strand, counting down.
ATGACCTTGCATGGATCGGACAACCAACCTGCCAAACGACACATTTAGGTAGGTGTTTTTCCTGTTAATTTGAAATTGCGAGTTTAGAAATACTGTTCAAACCGTTTTTTTTTTAATTTTAATTTTTTTTATTAAAAATTAAATTTTTATATTTTTAAATTATTTTAATATACTGATCTCAAAATTAATTTTTTTTAAAATAAAAATATATTATTTTAAAATATTTTAAAATAAAAGATATTTTAAATTGTAACCGAGATTAATCTCATACCTATCATAAAAGACGGGGAGCTGGTTGCACTGTTTGGCATATTCCATGATGGTGAAGAGTGACGTGTCAACAAAATTGAGAATTTTTTGAAACACGAAAATGAGAGGATCTGTGGACTCAAGTTTGGAACCATATTTAGCTAGATTTGGGCTCGTTTTGAGCCCATTATCTCCATCAATTGGGTTCGGATTTGAGCCTTTTTTGTTTGATATTGGGCTTAGTTTGCAACTGATTTCTTAGCTTTATTGGGCTCGGTTTACAACCCCTTTTTTCATTTATTTTCGCTTTCGGTTTTGGAGCTCGCATCAATTAGGATCATAGATTTTATTAACAAATAAGAGATTATTTATTCTTTTATTATTTCATACAATCACTTTAAAATTATCTAGTCATGATTTTTTTTAATTAAAGCTTGCTTTTAAGATTATGATGTATTTTTATGTAAAAAACAATGCTTTTGATAAAAAAAAATAAATCAAAATAGAAAAGAAATGCATGGATAATGTAATGGAGTTTTGATAAAGAGATACTTTTTTCTCCTTAATTCAAATCATTGGAAGACTTTATAAGCATTTATATTTTATTATACTTTGTTTCTATTAAAAAAAAATCATGTTGGTAATAAAAAATGTCATATTTTTGTTATAACAAAAAAAACACACATAAATAAGAAAATAGATTTTTGGTTAAAAAATACATTTTTCTCCCAAATTTAAATTGATATATTTCTTATGATATCTATTTTTCAAAAAAAAATTTACATCTCACAGAATTACCCATTTTAAGAATGAGTGTTCAGATGTATATTCAAATGGGTTTTATATCTCACAGGATTTACCATGTTCCTGTTTGAATGCTATATTTATTTGTTAAGTTTAACCGATCAAACTTTTTCAAAATTTAAAATCATTTTAGAATTAATCTTAGTATTCTCAATTTCACTTTACCTTTTCAATATGGAGGTCTAAATTGAAATTAAAAGTATATGTACTAATTCTTATATAGCTTTAAATTCAAGTGATGTTTCTCCATGTTAGTTTTTTCAGTAGTTAGGTCAAAGATCAGCCCATTACATGCCCAACTGGCACAAAGGCAAGGGCAATCGAATGACTCGATGTCTTTTGCCAATCACAATGTGAAGCAAAACTTGAAATGAGCTTCATTGTCTACAATGGCACTTCACGAAACAGCATTAGCCAATGACTTGGTATTATCCAAGAATAACTTTCACATCAACTTGCATGTTTCCAACACCTGAGCCCAAAGAATTCAGTCACATCCTGTTACTAAAAGGATACTAATCACTGAAACTGCACAGCCTCCTTGTAGCATCCATTATGACCCGCATCACAAATAAAAACCAACATTAAAGGGTGCAGCAAAACTACTTGGAGCCAAGAACTACTAGGTGCTAACAAGTCATATTTTGGCACTAGGTGTTATATTAGGGACTATTGATAAGTGCAAAATATACATATACATATATTTTTATTTTTTTATACTATACTTTTTAAGGCATTTCAAACTTATTTGAGTTTATTAAAAGTTATTTTTATGAGTTTAACATGCAGAAGACTTCGTGAATTAATCGCTAAAAGATAAGAAATTATGCATTTTGCGTTTTGCACATAGCTTTTTATGATAGTTTTTTTTTTTTTTTTTTTGCCAAGTTAGAGTTCCAGAATGAGAATATGGTCTTAATCTAAGTTGAAGTACACATGTCAAGCTTTACAGGAAGGTATTATGGGCAAAATTCTGATCTCATTTGGACCTCGAATCAGACCTATAAACTCGAACCAGAATCCTTCTCGCAGTAGGATTCTCTGCTTTCACACTAGATATTCAAACGAGAATATCTTGAGTTTCTGATATCGAAATCAGTCGATTCAAAAATCCAAATTCATCTACACATCCAGGACTACAACTTGCATGAAGGACTCAAAGTCGGATAAAATCATCTTGAATGACAAAATCTGGATGCAATCTGGTTAGTTGAAATGGGTCTCCTGATCTAATTTAGAAACTAACAATGCTGAGCATCCCAATACAGCTGAGAGTCTGACATAAGAACAGTGGACCTTAGGACCCGATAATGTACAAATCAATTCTTTAACATGTCATGAATGAAAGAATATAGCTGGGATGGTCGGATAGTGCAAGAAATCAAGTTAGAATCAAAGTCTAAATTACAACAGAGTTTGTATTACAACAGAATTGTGACAGTAGCAAAATCAGTTTTCAATATAAATTCTGAGAGATTTATTCAACCTTAAAAACTAGATAAAGAAAGAACGAATTTAGCATCATGAAGACTCCTAATTAGCCTAAGAATCTTGAAGATTTCAATAGCAGAAGGGGAAGAAAAAAAGAGCAGAACACAGCTGAAATAGGGTTTGACAATCATTCCTTTCGTGTCTGCTTTTGTCAATTTTTCAACAATTATGAACTAAACCCCTAAATTCAGTTCAAGAGGTATGCACACCATCTTCATTAGCACGTTGTGAGAAACAACGTTATCATTGTAATTTTTTCAAATTCAAGTATTTTTTTTTCTTATTCAGAATTAGGTTGATGATTGTTATTCAAGCCTATTGAATCTATTGAATTGTTTTGAGATGACATGTAAGTTTTCTAGTTTCTTTCAATCCGTAATTGTTGTCAGGGACTAGAGTTAGAAGCAAAAGAATTAATTTGATTGCTACAACTCGTATATTTTTTTATTAGAAAAAAATAAACTTAATTAAAATTATCAAGCTTTCGATCGTTTGCTTAGAATAACTGCACAGATTTTATTCCTAAGACTACTACTAAGTGAATGAAAATTGCTTTAAATATTACATTCGCTTGATGGTAAGAAATTGATTACAAAGCCTTCTCAAATTAATATACTTGTAATTTCATCGATTTCTCTCGGCTTTAAAAAACATTAAATTTATTTGTTTGATGTGAAAGAATATTTATTTTACTTCGTTAATCAACAGATTTATAGTGATGAATGTGTGGAACCTTAAACTGATATAACGACATATCAATTTATTATTTTCAAAATTATTGTTTCTTGAATTTTTCATTCAAATCTCCAATTTTTTTTCTCATTTCAGTATACTGTAAGAAGATTAAAAAAAAAATTTCATTGGGTTCGACCTAGTTTTCATGATTATACTAAAAATTTATTTTATTTGTTATAGTTAAATCATAATTATTTTGATAGTTCCACGACTGACCAATTATCTACCCGCAAAGATAAATTACAACAGGACAAAGTCATGGCACTGTGAAACTTGAACCTAGAAAGTTCGTTCCAGTTACAAGAGAGGCCACAAGAAGCTGACAACAAGAAGGGTTTGGAAGAGTGACTAGTATAGAATATAGAATTAATAAAATCAAGACATCGCTATCATTTTCAAACAATGCAGTGCATGGTGGGAAAGCGAACAATGGCAAAGAAATGGAAAGTAACATAACAACAAAAGAGCTAAGTGGTTCTTCTTTGACAAAAATTTTACAAGTATATCAGTTAGAAAAATCAGTGAAGGTCAAATGACATCAACGCGACCACGAATGAATTTCTATTACCAGCCATACCAACTAACCATGGTCATCTTTATAAATTCTGGCTCAGAGAAACAATCACAAGCTTCCCATTTTTCTCCAAAAGAGTTAGCCACCCCCAGACTTCAGTGTATTACTCAACCTGCAATAACATGTGACTCTGCATTAGGTTTTTAGAAAAAAATAAAATAACAGAAGAAAAGGATGCTGTGAAGCCAGAATTTAATATCTTCATGTATAGAACCAGGTACAACATCAGTTTGTAAATTTTATATAACCAAAATTCCTGCTGAGGCATATGGATAATTATAAAAATTATCGTTGCTCTTTCCTTCTCACATTTGTTGCTGGAGCTTTGAGTCTCCAAGGTATTGTTTTGCTAGTAAGTGATTTTCTTTTTTGAAACAATTTGCTAGACGGTGATGGATATAGATTTCCCATTGAAGAATTCTATTTGAGCATTGAACATGAAGATTAAATAGAAGACTTCTATTGCTTTCAATGCTCCAACAAAATATTTGCCCTCAAGTAGGTTCCTATGGGGTGTTCAGAGGATAAGAGTTCCATTTGGTAAAGTGGAATCTGGGCTCTTAAGTGGTGAAGCTTAAAATCATTTATTTTGAGAAAGCCTACCTTGGTATGGGGTACCATAGATTTTAGAGACTGGTTTTCTGAAAGTAAGGTGAGTAGGGAATGGTTTCCCAAGGAAGTACAAGAGATGTATGGGATAACTATTCAGAAGTTCAAAACTGTTGCTAGAAACTCATTCCACTTCATTGTAAACTTAACTTACCAGTCCAAACCTTCAAAAAGACCTTCTCCTTTAATGGCAGACGTTTTAAAAATTGCCCATTGTCGATTCTTGATCTTGTGCAACTCCAAAGCCTCAGTCACTGCCGCATCATCAAGTGCACCAGGAAGATCCTATATAACCAAATGAATGACAAAAATAAAAACAGTGGGAGATCCAAATTCCAATCTGATATAAATATTTAAATGTGAAATGCACGTAGATATATGAAGCCTATGAAGAGAGCATCACTCCAAGACCACATCAAAGAAAGATAATAGATTCTATTGTTTTCACATCCAATGAAGCTTTTTCATTCGAGTTTGCATGTATGATTAGATTTCAAGCTTGTTTTCTTCCATGTGTATGTTAAAAAAAGAAATAACTAGGCAACAACAGTAACCTGCTTGTTCGCAAAAATAAGAACAATAGCACCTCTTAACTCTTCCTCCTGCCAAAACAATCAAATATGTAAGCTTGGCACTATAAGTTGAGTGGCAATGAAAAAGGACTCGTGGCTCAGTTTTTTTTTTTTCCAGAAACATAAAGGGGTTTCATATACACGCACATATGCAAGAACACTAAGGATCCACATAGTGTGGAATTTTCTTTTCATAAAAAAAAAAAAAAAAAAGTGATGGAATCCCAGAGCTTCTAGTTAGAAGATAGAAAATAGGTTAGAGAAATTTTGGTCCCCGTAAGGAAAAGTGTATGCAAAATCAAGATCACAAGTCTTTTTCCATTATGATTTTTCCACGTTATAGATTGAAAGCCAATTGTTTCAGAGTCTCCTTTTTATTCTGAAAAAAATAAATTACGAACTTCTTTGGATGTAGGCCTCCTGCAATCTTATACATTCAATCCCAGTGATATAGAAATGTCTAGAAAAATAATAAAAAAGAAAAAAAAGAAAATCAAACCACCCCAGCCTAGCCCATAGAAGAAATCATAAAACTGAGTAAAAAAGATTTCAAATTCACACCGCTTCAGTCTTTATAACCCTAAAGGCATCTCAAGTACACCATGATGCTAAACTAGTTAAGGGCAGCTACATGAATATGCTTCCACATTTAAATTCAAAGCAGGCCGATTTTTTTAAAAGCTACTGTGATAACATATCATTATTTATCACTTTAGGCCAGGCCCTTTTTGGTCCACTAAGGCTTCACAATCTTTTACATCATGAATGCCATGGACAGCAGCGAAGCTAGATTTTTTTTCCAGCTAGGTCACTTGATAACCATCATACGTTGAAAAATTACTATGATATGACACTTGAAATAAATAATAGTAACAATAGAATTATTCAAGTTCAAAATCAACATCAAATTAAAATACAGTTTATTTATTAACAAAAAAATTAATAGTAATATTTATTTAATCTTAAATAAATAGAAAAAATATTAAAAAAATTATCACTAGAATTAGACCTTGGACCGCTAATAGAGATTAAGAACACGGAAACTTTTAGCTCCTAGAAGAGAAAAATTAGAAAGTCTTTTAATTCGTTCATAGCTTGTTCCACTATAATTTAACAATTTTGCAAACCACCAAAAAATATAAGACAGGAAACTTTTTAAATTAAGAAAAGGAAATTTTTTTTCCTTTTCAAATAGCATAAGAAACCATATTTACCTTCTTTAAATGAAAGATGTGAATCTGTTTGGGCATTGAAATTCTAATTTATTATTTTTTTAGAGGAAAATTATTTAGTTTGAATTGAAAATTACAGAAATCAACTTCTTTTTAATGCAATTTTAATACTTGTTAGTAAAGGAAACTAAGGAAAATGCTCATACATTTAGTGAATAATTTTAATGGTCTTGTTTGACTTTAGATACAAAATTATTAAAACAATCTTATATGGTTTAGTTTTTTACAAAATTTAAAGAGGGTCAAGTGAGTAATATCCCCCCGAAAATCTTAGATTGCTATGCTATTTGCCTAAATCTCTTGAAACTTTTTTTGAAATCAGGGGCGTCAGCTAACACCCCTAGCTTTCACATAGCCTCACCAATGGCCATGGGTTTGATAATAGGGGGTACCAATAACACCAACTTTGTCAACTACTAATGTGAACATAAAATGGGGATAACAGTACCTCCAGGATTGCATGAAACTCATCTTTAGCTATCACGAGCCTATCAACGTCACTTGAATCGACAACATAAATAATGGCCTGTGTGTTGGGAAAATAACATCTCCAATATGGTCTGTTGCAAACATAAGCAGCCAGTGAGCTTGTGAAATTCATCAAACAACCTATTATCTCACAATCAATCAAAAGAAATTATGTACAACTTGTGTGGAAAACATGGCAGAAATAATAATCAATAATCATAAAATTACGTTACAATATCACTCTCAATCTTTTACACATGGAATTATGCACAACTAGCCATCACTCAAATTTTCCTCTTGAGAAAGTGCCTAAGCTATTGGAGTAGAAAAAATCAACTGTTTGAATGGTATTAGAAAAATACCAGTGGTTTGTACATACTGTGATGACATAAATTTTTATAGTAACAAAAACAAATTTGAGAGAATATTTTAATGAAGCTATAATTCATTATAACTTTTTGGTTATTATTTGTGGGGGAAAAAAATTGAGTCCATAACCAGTTGCAAGTTCTATAAAGAATATAATGAATCACATCAAGTATCATAAGCTTATGATTCCAAAATTGCTAGTCATTAAACAAAACTGAATAGTGTATATCAAAATGCAACTCATGTTATAGTTCCCTGCAAAAATAAAGCAGATTTATTTGTGTGAAAAAGGAGAAGGAAAAGGCAAGAAGTTACCTGATGCTTGTCTGCCCACCTGTATCATAAACATTATAAATGTCATTAGGGCAAGAAATTAACATGAAAGTTTTGAACATGCAAGACTTAGAAAACAGATTAATGTGTAACTCCACATTTGCTTTTGAATAACCAGTGGAAAAATAACAAATGTGGGGAATAATGAACTGGCTGATGGAAAACAATAATTAGATGGTGTGGGAACAATTGACCCTTCTCATATAACTGGTGAAAGATGGGGTATGTCAGTAAAATATCCGACTCAAATGATAATGAGACACTGGCATGTATACAGTAAAAGTTCCATTGTCTCATCAACCAAAAAACAAACAAATAAATTTTATATAAAACACAGCAAGCCTATAATCTACTTTCATTTGTTGGTAATAGAAAGAGCAAAAGCTATAATAAACTTCAAATTTATCTAACACTGAGCAATCAGTAATCAGCAAAGGTTCACATATTCCAATCAGTATACAGGCTATGATTGCAATGAACATAAAAAGTAATGCTGGTTTACAGATCAAGCGAAATTAATAGGCTTACCAAGATCCCATACTTGAAATTTGATATTGTTGTACTGAACTGTTTCCACATTAAATCCAATTGCTGCATTAGGAAAACAAACGCTTCAGTTATGAATTCTAGACAGAGTAACAAATTACTCGACCCCATTACAGCGAAACAATGACAGAAATTTAAAACTAAAAATGCAATTCCCATATCAAGGGTCATTCATTAACTGATCCAATGGAGGAAAAACACTCGATGGAACTGAAAAAGGCAATGCAATTGGAATCTTATGCAAACCAAAAACAACAAATCGCATCTCATCAGATATCCAGATTCAATAATGTCAATTTTGGATCCATACTCTCAGTAGCCAAACAAACAAACATCAAATTCCGATAAAAATAACTACGAAAAGACACTAACTTGGAATGGTGGATACAACTTCGCCCATCTGAAGCCGATCTGCATCAAAAACCAAAATCAGAACACACAAAAAATTATCAAAATTCAATAAATACCCATCACTCAAAATCACTAAGAAAAAAAACAAACAAAAGGGTATCACTTAGAATCAGAAAAGAGAACAACATACAGAGGATTGTAGTTTTGCCAGCATTATCAAGACCAAGAACAAGGATCCGAGCCTCTTTGTTGCCAAATACTGAAGAGAACATTTTGGAAAACAAAATTCCCATCTTCTTTATAGCTAAGTGGGAGATAGTATAATGGAGATTCTTTCAGAGCATCAGTTGATGAACAGATCGTAGAAGTTGAATTAGATCTGCAAAGCAGAGCCCTTTTCCTCTCTGCAATCAGGAAAAAAAAAAAAAAAGCAATGTCAAAATGGAATTATATTTTCGTTTCTGTGTATATGATATGTAAGGGAAACGTGCCTGAGGTGAAAAGGAGAGGAGAGGACAGAAGGGTCTGCTTGTGAAAGATATTTAAGATTAACGAGGCAGAAATATAAATTTAAGAAGTCATCGGGGAGAATAAGGTAGAAGAAGAATATCGGGACGGTGAAAGAAAGAAGGAATAAAATTTAAGACTTACGAGAGTGAGAATAAGCATCTCCCTTGAGATAGATGTTATTTTAAATATTTAAATTGATAAAATTATTTTTTTAATTATTGTGTTATATGAGTGTGTTAAAAAATTATTTAGAAGAGTTAATTATATTTTAATATATTTTATATTAAATTAATTTTAATATAATTATATAATTAATTTTTATATAATATAATTATGTTATTAATTATACAATTAATTTATATTTTAATATATTTCATATATAACTATTTTAATAACAGATTTAACGAATCTAAAAATAATTTAGATGATTTTTAATAAATTTAATATTAAATAATAAAATTTTAAAAAATAAAAATAAATAAAACCAGTTGAAATCATCAAATCTACGACATCTTTAACTGAAAATCTTTTTTTTTTCTCGAGTATTCAGTGCAGGGGAGAATGGAATCCAAACAATTGACGCAGGCATCATGTTAAAAAGGAATAAAATAAACCCAAATTAGTAAAACTTGATATAAAATTAAAATGAAGAATCAATAGCAAGCGTAAACATAACATAATAATAAGAAATATATATATATATATATATATATATATATATATATATATATATATATTTATCCAATCAAATTGAAATGACTCTGTTTATATGATAGATAGGAGATACAAGGATAATAAATCTAATACTAGGCATAGCCTGCGCTATGCAACGGGTCTCTATTTTTTTCAAGTAAAATGATGTCCAGATGATGTAAATATATTTTTTTAAAAAAAAATTAACAATTTGAGTTTTAACACCAACTAACCAACTAAGATTAAAGAGTTAATTTTATTTTAATTAGACAGTAAATGAAAAGATAAAGATGTTAATTAAAAAAATCAAAAAAATCAATGTAAGCACGAAATTGAATAAAAAAAAGATAAAAAAAGGATTGGATCAACAAACATGGAAGAACTTAACGGGGGATTAACTATACAAAAATATCTCAGATAAAAAATGGTAATTAAAATAATAAGGATGAAAATCAAAATAAAAATAAATTAGAGGGCAAATAAATTTTTTCAATTGAAGGATTAAATTTAAAAGAAAAATAACTCAAGCAAAAAAGAAAAATAATAAAAGAATGAGGAAGAAATTGAAAAAAAAATAACATACCATAAACCTAAATTGAAGGATGAGATCAAAAATCAATTATAAAGGGATTAAGAAAAAAAAAAAGATATCCAAAGAATAAGGACCTAATAAAAAAAATGAATACATGAAAAATTGAAATTAAAGTACTAAATAAAAAAAGAATAACACTTATTCAAAAGGATAAAAGACAGAAAAAAAAATTATAAGAAAAAAGAACAAAACTTTTTGTTGTTAGGATTCAATTGAAGAGAAAACTAACTAATATACTAAAACACTTTATTTCAAGGTCATTTTGATTATTATTACTATCGTCATCACAATAATAACAAATGTACTAAAAAGAAAGGTGAAATTCATGTAGCCGTAGACACACTTCACTATTCACTAGTATAACATCTATGGCCTAGGCTGAAAAAATTGATTGTATTTGATTTAAGGGTGTTTTGGTTTTTTTACACAGTTCATTTGTCATAACTGATTTGTTTGGGGGTGTTTTCATCGATTCATCTTTTAATACAGTAAAATAACTAAAATACCCCTAGATTAATTAAAAAAAACTAACATTGATGGACAAAGGTGTTTTGGTATTTTTCTTTTTAATTGTACAATATAATTACACAATTGTCCTTAGAGTAAAAAACAAAGTTTAGTATACAGGGGTGTTGACATCTTTTTCTTAGGATTTTTTTTTGTAATTATTGTGTCGGTTAAGGGTGATGAAATAATTTAATATTTAATTAATATTATTTTTATTCAAAAATTTGTTGGCATATGGTGCGCGCACATGCCAGTATGAGGGAGGCGTCTCGCACTTTGGGCGGCGCGCGCAGCACCTCCTAGTGGTTGAAAATTTTCTTCCATCATCTCACTTTGTTCTTCATTGTATCCTTTTCCTTTATGACCGACACGTGTCATCTAAAGGTGATCGGTTTATCATCGGATGCCCTTTCTTTTTTTTTCTCTTCATTTCTCTCTCCTACACGGAGAGATGCACTCGAGTCCTTATTTTTATTGTTTTTTTCATAGTCAATCCTTTTAGTTTTAATTGTTTATTTATGTCATTTCCCTTTCGTTAAAGTTTTATTATTTGTCAATTTGATGCTTTAATTCTAATTTGTATATAATATTTTTCGGTTCGGTTCTTCTATCAATCCTTTTAGTTTTAATTGTTTATTTATGTCATTTTCCTTTCGTTAAAGTTTTATTATTTGTCAATTTGATCCTTCAATTCTAATTTGTATATAATATTTTTCAGTTCGGTTCTTCTACTTTTCATTTCTTATTTTGTTTCTTTTCTCTTCTTTTTTATACTTTTAATTTTATCCTTCAAGTCAATTTTATGATTTTTGTTTTTTCAATAATAATAAGAACTTCAACTTGGTCATTCTTCTTTTATTTCTTAGTTTTTTTTTTTCACGTTTGGTGGTGGTGGTGGTCACCAAAGGAGGAGGGGATAATTTCTTCAAATTGTCTTGTATACATGATGTGGAAGGTTATGTTAATACTTAATTATGATAAATTGATATAAAAAATTGAAGAAAAAACAAGGAACTATGTTCCTTCCTTTGAATATATATTTCGGCCTAGGGATTATTAGGATAAATGATGGCGTTGGTTTTAATCTTGTGTATTATTGTGTTAAATTATATATATGTTGAATAATTATAATGAGTTAGGTGTGTGGGAATTGAGGGAAAACCCTTGGTTCCTGTGCAAAGGTTTGGTAAATTTGTTCTTAATGAGAGAGGACAAAATGATAAAATCATGCATGTGCTTAACATGAAGTAAATTGTATCAGTTTGACGATGTGAGTGGACTATACATGTGAAATATTGTATATGTAGAAGTAATCAAAAATATATTACTTTTGGATCCAGGTATAAATCCAAAATTGATATAAATGATGGTAAAGTGATATTCATATTCTTGATAGCAGATATTGTTGCGACCAGACCTCAGGGCATAGGAGGATTAAGATCACGCTAGACTGGTAAGTATTCTAATCTTATACTTAAAATTGAGATAAACAAAGATAAATATAGTATGACTGGATTTGTTTGTCCATTTGTACGAAGGCCAATGATATCTATTAGACTGATACCGACATCTCTTAAAGAAGTATTATCAACATAGACTTGATTAGCCATTTCAAGATTATAGCGGCTAATGATGTCCATAAAATTTTATTGACATCGACCTTTAACCTAAAAAATGGAAAGAAAAATGTTAAATAGACTTGATTAGCCTTCTAGATCATGGAGGTTAGTCATATCAACAAGATTATGTTGATATTGGCGTTAACATGGACTTGATTAACCTTTTAAATCATGGGGTCTAATGATATCAACATGATTATATTGATGTCAGCATTAATATCGACTTGATTAGCCTTCCAAATCCTAGAGGCTAATGATATCAACAAGATTATGTTGGTATCAACATTATCATGGTCTTGATTAACTTTCCGAATCCTAGAGGCTAATGATATCAAAATAATTATGTTGGTATCAACAATATTATCATAAACTTGAGTAGCCACTCCCGGTTATGGAGGCTAATGATGTTAGTGGGGTTATATTGGTGACAACATCACTTGAAAATTAATTAGCTATCTAAGGTGTGAGAAACAACGATATCGAGATAAATGATATCAATATATCCTTGATTATTTGTCTTTGTGATGATAATTAATGATATTGATTCGAAATTGATATCGGTATTGATGAGTTAACTTAGGTTATAGGTGATGAAAGACATCAGAATGTGTAATACCAAAAATTAAATTTGTGTACAAGGAATTTAATGAAAGGGAATAATATTATTGATTTGCTTTAATGAGAAGCAATAATTTGTTCCTTATTTATTAAAATTGAAATAAATAAACTTGATATATGAATCTTATTGTGTATGTTTATTTACAGGTTTATCTCACTCGAGATAGGAGTAGCACCTTAGTTGAAGTTGTGCATATTTTGTTATAGATTAGGTAGAACTTTGTCTAATAGGAACTTTTAATGTAATTATTAACTAATGCTTTATATTAAACTTATGGAATGGTGATGAAGATATATTTGCATGCCAATTTATTTGGTATTTACTCTATATTTTGGGTTAAAAGTAAGTTAATTCTCGCCATAGATTTTTTTACTATTGTTTCATAGATTATTTGAGATCGTGTTGATTTAATAATTATAACTAGAATTATTAAGAAACTACCTTGATATTAATTTTTAAATTTCTAAAATACTGGAAATGATATATTTATTGTTGACAAGAAGTATTAATATACTTGAGAAGTCATGGTTTGTATGGTGGTTGTTGTGATTGTTATATAGGATAATTGGATTATGTAATTGAAAAGAATTTTTTAAAGTGTAACAGGTTAAGTTGATGACTTGAAATATTATAAATATAAAGAAAATTCTACTAAAATTTTAACAGGTTAAGTCGATGACTTGAGATTTTCTAAAATAGAGTTGTTACAATATCTTTATAGTGGTTGTACCTTATTCAATAACTTTGTCAAAATGATATATAGATCCATAATTGTATAATATCTAGCTTTTAATCCTTAATAGAGATTGTGACATGGTAATATTATTGTTTTAGTGCGATATTATGGATACTTTATTTTCTTATATAATTGTTTTTCTAAGATTCATAGCATTCAAATAAATTTTAGTAGAGTCCATGAAAAATAGCTATTTCCTTAAATATCAAGAACAACAAACTCAAGCTTTATGAGATTTGACATTATTGAACTAGTAGATAACAAAAGAAATTTTAATAAAATAATAAGTTATAGTAATGTGTCAAATTTATCAAAATATAAATTATATAATAAAACATTAAGTAAGAATAAGATCTAAGGTAATTAAGAAAAATATGCAATATATACTACAATTTAAAAACAATAAGAATTAAAAGTTAAATAGCGATTACAAATTTGAATAATAAGAACACACATTTTATTTATCAAAACACCATAAACTTTATATATATACACACACACACATTTTCATTATTAAGATAAAATGTCACAAAGAAAAAACTATTGTCAAACATGTAATAACAAATGCGTGTAAATTATATAAAATATTTTATATGAATAAAGCCTCTTTGAGAAACCAAGATGATATAATATATATTTATCTTCTTGGATAAACAATAAAATCATAAGAATTTATCTTTTTCAATATGCTAAAAATCATAGCCTCTTCTGAAGGATTTTCTAAATTTACTAGGAGGTTAAAAATCTTAACCTCTTTTAGAGAGTTTTCTACCACCTATTATCTTTTGCAATATTTTACGGGCATTGAAGGTGATAGAAAAATTAAAGTTTTAGTTTTGAAACCCTAAAAATCCATTTTTAATTTGTTTTAACCAGAAAAACAACTAAAAAACTTATTAAACTCATTTCAAACACTAAAACAATCTTTAATCTATCTAAACAACAAAATTTTAACAAATAATTTTTTTTGAAGGACCCCGATTTATTTTTTTCAGCATGGTTAAAGAAAAATACCACTTTCATTTAACTCTCCTTGAAAAGACAACCCACTAACATCAAGATCATTTTTTCTAATAGATGAAATGTCACATTTCAAGCATTTTCTTTCTCCCCAATAATTTTTAGTGACTTTCTCTCTTATTTTTTAATATCCAATAATCGAAACATAAAAAAAATAAAATTTAGGATTGAAACGCACAATTATAAAATAACAAGGATTAAATAATAGATAAAATAAAATATTAGGGAGCAAATCAAAATTTTCCATTTCAATATTCAAATAGGGTATGTTTTGTTTGTTTTTGTTAAATGTGGTCCTTCTTCTTTTAATTTCTTTTTTTTAACTACCACTAAAGTTGTATTTTGTAAAATCAATATTTAATTCATTATCACAATATTTCTTGGTACTTTGTATATATGAGAGAATGCAGATTGAAAAAAAATATTAATACATAGAACCATGCTAATGTAACTTAAAAAGTTGAAATTATAAATAAGAAATTTTGATGATCAAAACAAAAAAAAAAGAAAATTACATGGTGATGAAGCTACAAAAAATCATAGGGAATATTCTGGAAGGAATTTTTCGTGAGGACTTCTATAGATCATTCGTAGTGTGTTCTACGACCTCCACTTCCAGACAACATTGACTTCTTTAAAGGATTTTTTCAGGGGTTGTAAATCTTCTCTTCAATTAATACCTGCACAATGTCCCTTAAAGACCCCTTGGGGTGTTGATGGGAGACCCTTCGAAGATTAAGTTATTACGAGGTATTTTTATGCAGCAAAAAGACATTAATAAAAGTATTAATGAGCTTTTATGAAGATAGAGAAGAAGAAGGAGAAGAATATATAGAAATTAAAGAAGAAGAAGAAGGATTGTGTTTAGTCTAAGAATATAAGGTTTCGAGCCTTTTTTCTGGGTACTCAAGCTTCCTTTTATATTACCTGACTTGACTTGTTTCATACAACATAAGAGGGGTAGAAATGTAATCTTGTAATGGTAAAATAATGTTATTCTACTGCTCGTGCTATCACATCTAATTAATATAAGCATAAACTGCATGTTTGTAATTAATGAGATGTGATAGACATCATAATTACTAGCCCAGACCCGGAGTATAAGAGGTTCAGTGTGGAGTTACCTTTTATCTATACATTGAACCTGAGAGGAATTGGGTTCAGCTCGTACGTTGAACCTGAGGGCAGTTGGGTTCAGCTTGTGATTGTCTCCAAGAATGGTCAGGGGCAGACGCACCATGGACCAACATGGAGTTGTGCGCGGACGCGTCCCTGACCCAACATGGAGTTGAGCGCGGAGAAAACATAACCCCATTTTGGATTATGACTTTCGTGTGATGGTCTTTAAATGAAGGAGGTTTTTAGAAAACCATGACCCATCACATGGTGCACATCAACGTGTTTACCCTAGGTTTTTTTAGTGTATTTAGTAATTTATATATTTATTACCTTCAAATGTTTTGAATTTTTTTTTCTTTTTGTTAGTTTTAAATGAATACCTTGGTTGTTTGCTACTTTGCATAGTCAAAATACAACATGTTAGATTTTTCCCCGTGACTCTCATCCGATTAGTTAAGAACATCACCCATTACATTCACATCTATATATCATGATATATCTCCCATCTTCTCGTGGTTATATATATATATGTGTGTGTGTGTGTGTGTGTGTGTGTGTGTGTGTGTCGCTTTTCTTTACAACTTATTATGTTAGAAGACCATTTTACACAATTACTCTACTGTTTTTCATAAGATGGATGGTAGCTCATAGAACTTCCAATAAATTTTTCTGTTTTATGCAAGTATTATTTTACTTAATGAAAATAAACATTCTTGGTTGCCTGAGTATAGCTTTAGCATCATAACTAGTAATATAAATTAAAAAAGATAGTGTTTTTATTATGCATCATTTTACAAAACTTTATTTATTTTAATATTGTTTTTTTTCTCTGTTTTTTTTTAATTTTATATTTCTTTCCCTAATTTCATATTTCAATAATTAGTTTATTGGAGATTGAGTTTCATAATTTATTGTGGTTTGTTTTATATGTGGTCAACTTAGTCTCATAAACCGTATCACGAGTTTGGAGGTTTAACTCGATAGACTTAAGTTTTTTTTTTAATTGATATGTTTTTTCAATTTTATAATTTATAATTGTATTAGTTGAGAATTAGGTTTCATAATTTATTTTAATTTGCCTCCTATGAGGTTATCTTGGTCTCATGACTTGGACAACAAATTTGACTGGTTAACCTAGTTGACTTGAGTTTTTTATCTTTTTTATAATGGATATTTTTTTTAATTTCATCATTCAGCAAGAAATTAATTACAATTAGGCTTCATGATTTTTTTTTTCTTTCTATGAGTTTATCCAGGTCTTAGGACTCAAGTTACGTGTTTTACGGGTTAACCCAGATAGACTCGAGTCATTTTATTGTGTCCTATATTTAGATTGATTTTTAAAAAAACTTTCAACCTTCAACAATGACTTTAATGAAAATTGAGCTTCATGATTTGTTTTGATTTGCTTTCTATGGGATTATCACAATCTCATGATTTTGGTTGCGGGTTTGACAGATTAACCCGGGTTGACTTAGGTTATTTTTTTGTTTACTTTCTATGAGGTTATTCTGATCTTATGACCGGAATCACAGATTTGGTAGGTTAACTCGGGTTAATTTTTTTTGTTATTTCTTAATTAATCTTTTCAATTACATTCTTAAATATTGAGTTGATTGATAATTGAGTTTTATAATTTATTTTGATTTACTTTATATGAGGTGGTTATCATGGTCTCATGAATTAAGTCCACGATTTGTCAAGTTAACCCGAGTTGACCCAGATCAATTCAATATATTGTCGTTTTAATATTTTATTTTAGAAAAATATGTTGTCTTGAATTTTTGTGAATCAAAATACGTTTTTACCAGTTATTTGAGTTGTTTTTTGATCTATCAAGCTAATTAGGTCACATTAATCAATCTTGTTTAATTTATTTTTCACTATAAAAATATTAGCAATGCTAGATGTATTTTTTTGTATGTTAAAATAATAATAATAATAATCTAACCAAGAGCATAGTGCAGATCAACTATTTAGTCAACAAATAACATTTCATTTCAAGGAAAATTTGAAAACAAATTAATAACGCAGCCGTTATTTCATTAATCTCTTTTCCTATTTTTAATAACTCATTCTAGTGAGGACAAGTCCCACTTATCTTTGTGTAAATTTTCCACCATTATTTTTCCACACTTATTAATTAGTCCTCTTGTATATGCTTGCTTTATTAAAATAAAATAAAATAAAATAAAAATGAATTAGCAAATCATCAGGATAATACAATATTTTTCACATGATTTATTAATTACTATTCAATTAATTTAAACAAATCAATAATTTTATATTTTTTAACACAATAAAATGATGTAGTTACTTTTAAAAACAAAAAAAATAATATTAAATCTGTGTTTAGAGGCCTTTTCACCTTTTTATTTTCTTAAGCTCAGTGAAATAATTGAATTTTTTTTTTTAAAAAAAAAGAAATCTTAAGTTGAGTCCGGGTTTTTTGTTTTGAATTTTCAACTTGGTTATTTTAGTTATAATTAAGTAGAGTGAGTGACACTTCAATATTTTAATAAATATTAAATATTATTTAAAGAAGATATTTGGTTATCTCGGGTTATTTCAATTTTACATTCATAATCACGAGGTCAGTGTTAACTTGAGTTTTTTTTTGTTGCTTTAAAAAATATTTTTTTATATAATTTTGCCTTTTAATAATATTAAGTTTCATGATTTTATTTAAATTATTTTCAACGAAGTTATTTTGATATCACAACTAAGTTTTATATATTTGATTTGCTAATCTAGAAAAAAAAAAAAAAAACATTGTAAACCTGGATGTGCTCAAGTCCACTGTTTCTGTAGAAAACTGGGTTATCAAGAGTTATAAGTTTCTCCTGTCCTCTCTCTCAAAGACACATTTTCTTTATGGATACAAAATAGGCTCAAAATAATACTACAAACTGAAGGGACTAGGTCTCGGATCGATACACGCCAAGTTTAATAGCATTGATGTATAATTAAGGGTAAAGTCTAGAATATACAGCCAGCTATAAGTGGAATTTCATTGAATACTGATAAAAGCTTATTTATTTTTACGTTTTAAAAGTGTTTTTGAAAAAATTTAAATTTTTTTGTTTCAAATTAATTTTTTTTGATGTTTTCATTTCATTTTATGTGCTGATATTAAAAATAATTTTTTAAAATAAAAAATATTATTTTAATACATTTCCGAGCAAAAAACACTTAAAAAATAACCACTATCACATTTCCAAACATCCCTTTATCAAAATCCAACACTTTTCAATGTTTGACTATGTCATGGAAAATGAGCTGAAAAATAACTTATTAATATTTATTTTTTTCCAAGTTTATTAAAAGAATGAAGACTAAATCTAATAGATAAAAAATAATTAAAGGAAGATTAAATTGAAACAAAAAAATCCAAGTTCATAAATTATTTCAAATAAAATAAATATCAATAAAAAAAATAAGGATCAAATCTGATAGATAAATAATTTCAACTAAAAAAATGATAAAAGAAAACCAAATAACAATAAGAAAAATGAGGACCAAAATTGATATAAAAATCAAATTAAATCAAATTCTAAGGGATGAAATTGAAAAGAGAAATATTCAAAACAAAATATATAGCAATCAAAAGATTGAGGACCAAATTTTATATAATCAATAAATAACAAGATATTTTTAAATTTTTTACAACTTTTGGAAAGTGTTTTCTGCCTAAAATAAAAGAAAAATATTTTTCTAGAAACTAGGCTAATTTTTTTTTTATTGGAAAATGTTTTTTATTAACCAATTTTTCTAATAGTAAAAAAATACAAGAAAATTTAGAAAATTATTTACAAAAAATTATTTTTCACAAAAACAAATCCTAAGAGTCACTTGTTCTTTGATAGGCGTAGAGAAGAGAAGTGGGGCATATTAACCTTGAAGGATTAAAGTTTCATTTTATTTTCTTGATTTCAAGGTAAGAAATATAAATCCCTTTTATTTAGAAAGATCTTAGATTGATTAGGTTTTCTCTATATAAAAGGTGCATAGATGTAAGGAGATTTAAATAGTATTTGTATGAATTATCAAATATAATAAAAATGGTAGATTATATGGTATTGTAAGATGGATTAAGAATACTTAATAGTCTAAAAGTATGAGGTTAACAATTAGGAATAAAAGTGAGAAATTATCAGTTTAGGTATTTGACAGAGGTTTCTATTCAATCTAAAAACTGTATTGAATAGATGTATTTTTTTATCCAAATTTTATATGTAGAAAACACTTCATCTATCTTATTTCTAACACCATAACCGACCTATTAATCTAGTTTTTTTTATAGAGAAAGTTATAGTGAAAATAGTAAAGAATATGCAGACTTGGGCTAAAAAAATAACATGCTAGATTAACTCGGGTTACTCTTCCCAACCCATGAATAGTGACTTGGGCCGGGTTATTTGGTGGAACGAGTTTAATAAGAAACCATGGATATAACCCTCATTTAGCCTAAGGTTTTATGTAAACCCCAAGAAAAATAAATATATAAAAGTGGAGAAATTCATGCATATGGTTAAATAAAAACAGGAATTCATAAATTTTTGAATATAAAATTTCCGGGTGAAATAATTCAAGACATTATAATAAACCCGGTACTGTTGAGGGTTGGATTTAATTGTAGAGAAAAATACACTTAAAGGAAAAGGGGGGCCTAAATGCAAATAAGGGAAAATATAGAGTATAAATACTCTCTCCTCACCAAAAATCTGTAGGAATCATAAGGAGAGAAGATGGGGAGTTTTATACCCATTCTTGAGAAATCAGGAGAGAAACACTAATATTTCAAGAACCCATCCAAGATTAAGAGCTTATAGATGAGATAAAAATTTGAGAGCAAATGATTACCAAGAAATTGAATAAGAAGAAAAGAAAGGAGGGAGTTGAAAATCTTCAACTGGTTGAAGATCAAAATCTTAATTTGTATCGGGTAAGGTATTCTAAACATGATCTTAAAAAAATTCATTTTTAAATTCGATAAAGAATTGATGCCATGATATTGAATCATAGGTTAGGGTTCTTAGACATAAATTAAGGAAAAAGTACTTATTATTGAGATTAAGTTAATTCATGTATGTGGTATGTAGTTTATGAAACTATTGTGTGAAGGGGAGGGGGAGACAACTCTGGACAGACTTGTCTCCTGACTTTCGGTGAGATTTTGGGTAGGGGGATGAGGGAATTAGGATTGGATTCCTTCATAGAAATTGTAGATTTGAATGTTAACTAATCAAGGAAACTAGTCTTGCTCAATTTAGGGATGTAGAACCCCAGTTATGGGTTACCAACCAAGACTGAGTCGTGATTGATTATGTAGGGCAGTAAGACTGATTAGTTGATGAGCAATTTTGACTATCTTGGAAGCAGAACTGGGTTCTCCTTCCTTCAGAGAACTGGTAGCCTCGTGTCTTAGCTTTCTAACGAGATTAATCTCACTTAAAATGGAGTTTTAGAACTTTAAACATAGTTAAAAATCTGATGAGTGTTCAGACAGTAACAGTTCAAAGTCAGACAGTAACAGTTGGAAATTGGACAGTAACAGTTCAAAGTCAGATAGTAACGGTTTAAAGTCAGACAGTAACAATTGAAAATTGGACAGTAACAATTCAAAGTTAGACAGTAACAGTAGACTTTCATGTGAATACTATAAATAAGAATATAAAAGAATTGAGTCATACAAATACTTACACATTGAGATACTAACTCTGAAAATATACATAATATATGTATGTATGTTGTTATGAGGAAATGAACATGCATAGAAAGTAACATATGAGTAATGGATGAATATAAATTCTCTATAATATCTGCTTGAAGGAATCATAACAAAAAAAAAACTTCCTTGTGATTCAGGAGGAGCAACCAGGATTGGATCTTCTGTTAGGGGAGGTCGCGAGACAAGCGAAGCAGGTGCGTGATTATAATTTAAAATTCTTCTGGTGAATGCAATTACAATAAATGTTGTGTTCAATGTAAATAAAGTCTAGTGTAAATACAAGATTAGCTCCAGCTAATGGCATCCGTGATAGGATTGCCGGGATATGAATTACAAGATTAACTACGGCTAATGGCACCCGTGATAGGATTGCTGGGAGATGCTTTACAATATTAGCTTCGGCTAATGGCATCCGTGATAGGATTGTCGGGAGATGAATTACAAGATTAGCTTCGGCTAATAGCATCCGCTTCAGCTAATGGCATCCGCGATAGGATTGTCGGGAGATGAATTACAAGATTAGCTTCGGCTAATGGCATCCGTGATAGGATTGCCGGGAAATGAATTACAAGATTAGACTTTGTAAGCCCACCTAGTTCATGCAAATAAATAAGATTATTCAATTAAGAATATACAAATGAGTGTTAATTAGGTTAAAAAGATTTACAAGCAAAATATAAGTTCTCTGTTAGAATTCTTATGGATTCGATAGAAAGTTAATACTTCATTTGTATTCATTACATGAGCATACATATATTCTTTATCAACATAATGGTATGTTTATTTATGTAACAGGTCCATCAAATATCCAGGAAGATCATTAGTTTAGGACTCTACTTTGTGAAACTTATGTAAATATTTAACTTAAACAAAAGGGAATTAACGTGTTTATATAGTATACTTTTGTGTAAACCTTGATGTATTTATAAAAGTTCAGCTTAGCATTTAGTATTTTAGTTATCTTGTAATTAACCTTTTTGAAATATTTAGGAACACTTATTATGTTATAAATACTTTTTTTGCATGTTAGTATTCCTTTTCTTTTAAATTTTATGATATGATGTTTGGACTATGTTCATATTGATCTAACTCGTAGGATATATATATTGTGTGGAATTATGAGGTTTGATATAAGGTCCGGAATTATGGGAACTTGTGATGATGGGTTGATTGAGTAAATTGATAGTAGTCGATATGTAACGGCCTGGCCTAACATGCTGTATATTGTCCGCTTTAGGCCTCCCAGTCCACCCAATTCCAGGGCTTCCACCCAGGTCCCCCTCACGGTTTTGTTTTTAGTAGCCACGCATGGCCCCAAAACACGTACAACATGTTAGCAACCAGCACCAGTTATAAGGCCCTGGCTCTGGACGCTCGCTTCTAATGTGGGATATCATAATCCCCACACCTTAAGATGAGTCGTCCTTGGCTCTGATACCAAATGTAACGGCATGGCCTAACATGCTGTATATTGTCTGTTTTAGGCCTCCCAGTCCACCTAATTCCAGGGCTTCCACCCATGTCCCCCTCACAGTTTTGTTCTTGGCAGCCACACATGGCCCCAAAATGCATACAACATGTTAGCAACTAGCACCACTTATAAGGCCCTGGCTCTGGACGCTCGCTTCCAATGTGGGATATCACACGATAACTTGGGATGTCCAAAATGCAAACGAAACTCTGCCGAATTTTTGGAAAAAAAATTACCCTCAAATAAAGAGGATATGTTGAGATCTTTTAACAATAATCGAGTCGTACAGTCGGACTGTTACATTTTAGATATGAATTCTAATTTTTTAAGATGGGATACATCTTGGTGCTTGTTTATAATAACTAAAAGAAAAGTTAAAAGAGATTAGATATTTGTTGTGCACACACTCATATTTTACTATGGATTGACACAACAACTATTTTATTCTTTTAAAACAAAACCATATAACTTAGCTTGAGGGGTAATACGATTTTTTTCATAAGATCAATTTGTTATTACCAAATTGACCAAAGGCATCTCAAGCATCTCACTTTTTTATTGCACAATAAAATTACTAAGTAGCTCTTAAGTAAAATTCATTTAACTTACCTCTCGGGGATTTTTTGAAAATTGATTCTAATTTGAAAAGTAAAATTACTAAATTACCCTTAAAATCAAATTGCCTTAGACTTACGTTCAAGGGCTTTTTTTGTCATTTCATCCCCTTTTTTTGGGTATTTAACAACTAGAATAAATAGAAATTCAGTATTTTAAAGATGTTAAATATTAATTTTTATTCTTATATTGACTCGGGTCAACCCGACTTATGACCTGAGCTTTGCCCCAAATCGACTCTCGAGTTGAGTTTTAAAACTTTGATAATAATCATTTTATCTTTTCATATCTTAGTTGAAGAATTTTGAAATTTAAAGTTTTTTACAATGATATTTTAGGAATAAAAAATAAAAAATAAAGTCTTTAGAGACATATCCACTTTATACCTCGTATTTTGAAAGTATAGAAATTCACTCTAAAATTATCTTAGAAAAAAATTTATTTTTATATTTCTGACTCTATCTCTTTAACCAAATATATTTTCATCTTCACTATTTTTATCTCAAATTTTTATCTAAAGCCAATAACTAAACTTTACCATAAAAACAAAAAAGCTAAAGAACAAAAGGCCCTGTTTGTTTTTGCGTTTCAAAATTTTTTTTGAAAAAAATTAATTTTTTTATTTTTTTCTTTACTTTAAATTAATATTTTTTTGGTGTTTTCAGATCACTTTGATTTGCTGATGTTAAAAATAAATTTTAAAAAATAAAAAAATATTATTTTAATATATTTCTGAATGAAAAACACTTTAAAAAATTATCGCAACCATACTTCCAAACACGCTATTAATAGCAAGTCGCTTGCATTGTTACATGCTAAAAATAGCGCTAGATGGCTAGTACATTATCACATAGCGACAAAGTAAAAAAGTAGCAGATCTACTATTGACTAATGTACACCCCCCCCAAAAAAAAAAAAAAAAAAAAAAAGGAATTCCACATAGAAAATAGGGGCCATCAACTATACTAATTGCATTTAAATAGTGTTTTTAAAATTTCTACAATTCTACTCTACCTTCTCTCCCCCACTCTACACACACAATGAGGTTTGGCCTCTTATAAGGTTGTCAAAAATGCTTTTTTGACACGACACGAAATATATAATATAAAATCAAATATTAAAATTGCAAGAAAAATATTTTAACTAATTATATATTGATAATTTCAGTCAAGTAGTAAATAATAATATAACACAATAAAAATAAAAATGAAATAAACAATACAAATATCCAAACACCTTAAAATACATAATTCAAATAAAAATTCATACATGGTTTAAATAACTTAAAAATATAAAAAGAAAAAAAATAAGATTGAACAACTATGTTTTATTGATAGAATTTCAAAACATTTTCTAGAGGACAGGTCTTGAAACACACTGCAGGCAACTAGTGAGATGATACAACATTCTAAGGTATATCACCAACTTAAAAAAAAAATTAACATAGACCAATACAGTGAGCCCGTGACAACGAGAACAAAAACGTATAAAATAACATCAATTTAATCTCATGCCACCTCACATTCCACCCTTTTTATGTTAGTAACAAGTCCTAGAAATAATGTCCAAATATCTCACCAAGCAAGACATGTCACATGTATTTCAAGTTCTCTCTAGTCTTTGTCGTCTCTCTTTGTAGTTAACAATGGTTAGTCTAAAACACAGTATTTCTCTCTATATAAGTATTTCTATCTCTTATTTTACTCCTTTGATTCCTCACCATCTACCTCTGTCTTCCCATGGTTTTGATCCTCCGATCATGCCTTCCCGGTCTAAAATACAGTATAAGGCTTCCCCATACCTAAGATCCTCTAATGCTGGTGTTAGTCTGCTAAGATTGAAAATTTGAGATTTGGGCAACGGGGAAATGGGAGACTAGGGAGTGGGGACTATGTAGTGGAGTGTCAGGTGACTCGGATAGGGAGGCAGTAAATTTTTTAACTTTTACGGGTTAAAATTCGAAATCAGTCAAACTCGGTCAAAATCGGTCAAACTCGTAAAATCGGTCCAATTTTACTGATTTTGACCGAGTTTGACTGATTTTGACCAAGTTTGACCGATTTTGAGTTTTAACCTGATTTTGACACGTTATACATGTTGACTCGTAAAATCATAAGATTTTAAGAGTCAACTCGCGCTTGTGACAACAATAGCCTCATATATATACTTGTTTTCTAACCACCCATCCACACATGCACTATTTAATATTTTAAATTATTTTTTTATATATAAATATATCGAATAATTAATAGTTAGAAGTACTTGAGATCATGCATATTTATTATAATAACTTCTAAAAAATAATTTTTAAAAATCTAATATATTTTACTTACAAATATAGTTAAAAATAATCTTTCTTTTTCAAAAAAAAAAAAGAGAAAGAGAACTTTACTTTTTCATGCAACAAATAATAAAAATTTTCAATTAAAAAATATATTAGTATTTTTATTTAAACGTAATGTTACTTTGATTATATATATATAGAGTTAAAATATTATAAATCGTAATTGAACATTAGTTTAAATTTTTGAATTTGATTACTTATATTTAGTAACATGTATAATTAAAAACTCTTGAATAAATTTAGTAATATGTATAATTAAAACTTGATAAAACATTCAATCTTAAATTCTAATAATTATATTTTAACATTATAAAATTAAAATATATTCTATTTCTAAATGAGTATTACAACACAATATTTGTGAATTACTTTTATCGGGTGAGGTTATGAATTTATTTAAAATCTATATATAATTATATAACTCAACTTGTATTTTTGGCTACAATCAAGTAGAGTGAAGGATAATTCAGTATTTTAATAAATATTAAATATTATTTAAAAAAACATTGGGTTGTATAAATTTATCTTATCCTCTATCTCATCGACACATTTTCTTTATGGATACAAAATAATAGGCTCAAAATAATACTTAAAGCTGTAAAAAATAAAAATAGGAAAGATACAATTAAAATTCTATTTGTTTTTATATTTTAAAAATATTTTTAAAAGAATTAATTTTTTTTAGTGTTTTTAAATTATTTTAATGTATTAATATTAAAAATAATTTTTTAAAATAAAAAATATTATTTTAATATATTTTTAAACCAAAAATACTTAAAAAACAAATTAACTACATTAACATTTCTAAACAACCCTTTATCAAAATCCAAAAATCTAATGAGTGTCGTCAGTATTCAGATATTGATAGCGCTCTGACAGTCAACTATGGTTAAAGAGGAACCCACCCATGTAGAAAAAATTGTTTGCAGGCTCCTTGAAAGAGAACCATAACTTCGTGCGTTGGTTCCTGAGTCTTCTCTATGAACATGCCCGCAGCCACCCTCGCGTTGCTGGGGACGAAACAGTCTCACTACAAAAAATTTCTACTTAAAAAATTATAATTTAATTATTCAGATTTTAAATTTATTTTTTAAAAATTATCAGTTTGAGTCTTACAAATATCAGAGTTATTGAAGATTTATATAATTATTAATTTCAGAACCTATAAAATTAATTAAGATACGTATAAACTAGCTGAACACCCATATTAATTTTTTTAAAAATTCTACATTAAAAAATGGCCATCAACTAAACTAATTGCATTTAAATAGTGTTTTTGAAATTTCTACAATTCTACTCTACCTTCTCTCCCCCATTCTACACACACAATGAGGTTTGGCCTCTTTTATCTACTTGTTTTCTAACCACCCATCCACACATGCACTATTTAATTATATATTTAATATTTTAAACCATTTTTTTAATAAATATATCGAATAATTAATAGTTAGAAATACTTTAGATCATACATATTTATTATAATAACTTCTAAAAAATAATTTTTAAAAATCTAATATATTTTAAAATAGTTAAAAAAAATCTTTCTTTAAAAAAAAATAGAGAAAGAGAAATTTACTTTTTCATGCAACAAATAACAAAATTTTTCAATTAAAAAATATCTTAGTATTTTTATTTAAAAGTAATGTTACTTTGATTATATGATTAATATATATATATATATATATATATATATATAGTTAAAATATTATAAATCATAATTCAACATTAGTTTAAATTTTTGAATTTGATTACTTATATTTAGTAACATTCAATCTTAAATTCTAACAATTATATTTTAACATTATAAAATTAAAATATCTTCTATTTTCTAAATGAGTATTACAACACAATATTTGTAAATTACTTTTATCGGGAGAGGTTATGAATTTATTTAAAATCTATATATAAGTATATAACTCAAATGATTATATATATGCTTGCTTTATACAAGCTTGGGTCCACTCTCCAGGATAAAGATATTGGTGGTGGATACATTTCCATTTCGAGCATTAATTTCCTATAATGTTCATCTCCCTTCTTCACCATTTATTTTCGTTTATTTTTAATTATTTTTTACTTTTCAAAATCTATAGTTCAAATTAATTAATATATTTATTTAAAAGTAAGATGACTCAGGAATACCTAAAAATACAATTTTGAAAAAAATAAAGAGTTATAAATTTTTTCTTGTACACTCTCTTCCTCTTTTACGACACACAAAATTTCTTGAAGGATATGAAATATACTCATAGCTTGTTTGGGAACTCGACTGGTTGTATATTCCCAAAAAAGTTTATATTTTTTTGTTTAAAATTATTTATTTATATTTTTGGATTGTTTTGATGTACTGATATTAAAAATAAAATTTTTAAAATAAAAAATACTATTTAAATATATTTTTGAACAAAAACAATACTTTAAATTTAACTATTACTACAATATCCTCTCATAAGGGATCTAATATATTTACATCATCTATTAGACGTCATTTATAGAGACCGTTTGTTTACACGTTAAAAGTAAAACGCAGGAGCTAAGTGTTTGGTAAAGGAAAAATCACTGATTACTGTTCATGGACCCCATCAATTTTTGTGTTTGAAACGTGGGATTAAAAGAAGCAGCTGAAGGCTGTTATTCTTGCACTGTTCATGTAATTGCATTGTTCAATGAACAGTGCAATTTTCTTGCACTGTTCACATGCACTGCGGTTTTTTTTTTGTAAGTTTTTTAATATTTTTTTTAAATTAGTTTAGAGTGAATTTTATACCTGATAATATTTATCTAATTTTATTATACGCTAAAAAAATTATGGAAACTGTAGTTCTTGTCGGATGTATTTTGTACGTAATGGAATTGTAGATGGTTTTATGGAATAATAAAAAATATTTTATATTAAATATAATTTATTTCATGATGTAATAGCAATAGTTAAATTCACAATATTTAAATTAAAAATCATCAATTTAATATATATTTTTTAAAATTATTTTATAACCTCAATTTCAAAAGCATTTTTAACCAAACACATTAAATTACTTTTTGTTCAACCTCAATTTCAACCACAGTTTAACCAAACACCTATTTTTTCAAACCAATCTCAATTAAAAGTACTTTTTATAAAATAACTTTTTTCAAATTACAACCATAATAGCTACGGCAATATCAAACACACTCCTAGAGGGACATGGCCAAACACTATTATCAATCTCATCCCACTGTCCTGTAAGCCAATGCAAATGTTGAAAGCTTTGACTTGAGAGTTTGATGTTTCCTGCTTTCCAGAACAGTTTGGTTTTTCTTTCTTGGTAGATATTATCCTTTAATTTTTTTATTTTTTTTCACATTGCTCTTGATCCAACGGCACTAGCAAACTGACACTTCTCCTATAAAAGCGGTCCTAAGCCCTCTCAAATAATCACAACACACCAGCATTCTCAATCCATATTTCTTCACTATGAGTCGTTTTTCTTACTTATCGTTGTTTCCCTGCTTCCTTCTTTTTGCCCATTTCTTCACCTTAAGCAACGCAGCTACTTTCGAAATCCGAAACCAATGCCCTTACACTGTTTGGGCCGCGGCTGTTCCCGGTGGTGGCCGAAGACTCGGCCGAGGCCAATCATGGACCATCACCGCGAGGGCCGGAACAACACAAGCCCGTATTTGGGGACGGCCAAGTGCAATTTCAATGGGGCTGGGCGAGGGACGTGTGAGACAGGTGATTGCAATGGGCTCTTGCAATGCCAAGCCTTCGGGAAACCCCCTAACACACTGGCTGAATATGCCTTGAACCAATTCAACAACTTAGATTTCTTTGACATATCTCTTGTTGATGGGTTTAATGTTCCTATGGACTTCAGTCCAGTATCAGGCAACTGCCGCGGAATTAGGTGCGCAGCTGATATCAATGGACAGTGCCCAAATCCGCTCAGGGCCAGCGGAGGGTGCAACAATCCTTGCACTGTCTTCAAGACAGATCAATACTGTTGCAATTCTGGCACTGTAGCCCAACAAATTACTCTAGGTTTTTCAAGCAGAGGTGCCCTGACGCTTATAGTTATCCTAAAGATGACCAAACAAGCACCTTCACCTGTCCCGGTGGAACTAATTACAGGGTTGTATTCTGCCCTTGAAGCAGTTTTAAGCCAGGATTTAATGGTGTAAAATGAGAATAAGGACCATTGCTCGATTCACTTCTGACAGTGTGAATTGCTGCCAAGGTCACATGCTTTATTACAATGAAAATGTACTACAATATTAACAGTGACAAGACCCTTTATTTGCTCTAGCTGTTAAATACCCAAAGTGTGTTTCATCCTTTCGTGAGCATATCCAGCCCAGAAGCATTTTCTTCATTTTTAACCACAGGAAACTACAAAAGACAACTATGCTGCAAGCAATTACCTAAAATAAAACGATTTAAGTACTGCTCATGTTTGTTAGCTTCTTCCAACACGGTAATCCATTTTCCTTTTATATTAATCATCTGTCTTTTGTTGACAAAACCATTCTTTCCTTCTTTGTTTAATCTTTGTTAAAATCTGTTGCTTCTAAGCACTTGACAAGAGGTAATCCTAAAGCATTATCAGATCAGCAAGGCATGCAATAGCACAGGTCAACAGAACATACTGAAGGAGAGGTAAATTAAAATTGTAATATATAAATACATAACTGATAATGAGGTGGATCAATAGACAATTTCTCCCCTTTCATTTTCTTTTTTGGATAATTCGTACTTGTGACCTTGTTCGTGACTAAACTGGGAAAGTCACCTCCATCTTCTAGCAGAAGCACCACCTTTAAACTCAAATTTACATGTTCTTGATCTCCTGGTTGAAGCAGCACGCAGGAGCTTGAGTCACTGAATCAAAAGTATATGAATTATCAAATATAATAAAAATAGTAGATTATATGATATTGTAAGATGGATTAAAATTACTTAATGGTCTAAAAATATGAGGTTAACAATTAGGAATAAAAGTAAGAAATTGTCAGTTTAGGTATTTGACAGTGGTTTTTGTTCAACCTAAAAACTGTATTGAATAGATGCATTTTTTACCCAAATTTTATACTTAGAAAACACTTACTCTATCTTATTTCTAACACCATAAACGACATATTAATCTAGTATTTTCTTTTTTTAAGAAAGTTTTAGTGAAAATAGTATATGATATGCAGATTTGGGCTAAAAAAATGACATGCCAGATTAACTTGGTTACTCTACCCAACCCATGAATAGTGACTTGGGCCGAGCTATTTAGTGGAACGAGTTTAATAAGAAACTATATATATAACCCTTATTTAGCATAAGGTTTTAGATATGAATTCTAATTTTTTAAGATGGGATACATCTAGGTGCTTGTTTATAATAATTAAAAGAAAAGTTAAAAGAGATTAGATATTCATTGTCCATACACTCATATTTTACTATGGATTTACACAACAACTACTTTGCCCTTTTAAAACAAAACCATATAACTTAACTTGAGGGGTAATACAATTTTTTTCATGGGATCAATTTGTTATTACCAAATTGACTAATGGCGTCTCACTTTTTTATTGCACAATAAAATTTCTAAGTAACCCTCAAGTAAAATCCATTTAACTTATCTCTGGGGGATTTTTTGGAAATTGATTTTAATTTGAAAAGTAAAATTACTAAATTACCTTTAAAATCAAATTGTCTTAGGCTTTTGTCCATGTGTTTTTTTTTTTATTATTATCATTTCATCATCTTTTTTGGTAATTAACAACTAGACTTAATGGAAATTTAGTATTTTAAAGAAGTTAAATTTTAATTTTTATTTTTATGTTGACTCGGGTTAACCCGACTCATGATCTGGGCTATGCCCCGAATCGACTCTCGAGTTGAGTTTTAAAACTTTGATAATAATCATTTTATCTTTACATGTCTTATTGAACAATTTTGAAATTGAAAGCTTTTTATAAAGATATTTTTAAAATAAAAAATAAAATCTCTAGAGACATGTTTACTTTATACCTTGTATTTTAAAAATATAGAAATTCACTCTAAAATCATCTTAAAAACATCTCTATTTTTTATCAAAGACAACTAAACTTTACCAAAATAACAAAAAAAAAAAAAACTAAAGAACAATTGGCTTAATCAACCACACTGAAAACAATTTTCACTTGCTTTTTTATTGGCCAAAAATAGTGCTAGATGGCTACTACATTATCACATAGCGACAAAGTTAAAAAGTGAAAGATCTACTTTTTACTAATTTATTACCCGTATTTGAATTTTAAAAATATATAAATTCATTCTAAAATTATTTTATAGACAAATTTATTTTTATATTTTTATTTCTATCTCTTTAACTAAATATATTTTTATTTCAAATTTTTATCAAAAGATAATAACTAAACTTTACCAAAATAACAAGAAAAAAAAAACTAAAGAACAATTGGCTTAATCAACCACACTGAAAACAATTGTCACTTGCATTCTTATTGGCTAAAAATAGTGCCAATAATATAAATATCAATAAAAAATATTGATTGAAACATAAATTTTATTTTACTAAAGAACAATTGGCTTTATATTAAATTTTATTTTTTTGATATTTAGAGATGAATTGAAAAATATTTTTTAATCTTTGGCTTTGTCATAAAAAATAAACTGAAACATAACTTATTAATGTTTTATTTTTTAAAATTTTATTAAAATGATGAAGACCAAATCTAATAGATAAAAAAATTAAAGAAAGATGAAATCGAAGCAAAAAAAATTTAATTTTATAAATTATTTTAAATAATATAAATATCAATAAAAAATAGGGATTAAATCTGATAGATAAATAATTTTAATTAAAAAATGGTAAAAAAAAAGAAAATAACAATAAGAAAAATGAGGATCAAAATTGATATAAAAATCAAATTAAATCAAATTCTAAGGGATAAAATTGAAAAGAGAAATATTTGAAATAAAATATAGCATTCAAAAGATTGAGAACCAAATTTTATATAATCAATAAATAACAATATATTTTTGAATTTTTCATAACTTCTGAAAAGTGTTTTCTATTTAAAATAAAAAGAAAATATTTTTACGGAAACTAAGCCAAATTTTTCTTTGATTGAAAAATATTTTTTATTGATCAATTTTTCTAATAATAAAAAAAAACACAATAAAATTTAGAAAATCCATAGAAACAAATCTTAAAAGTTACTTGTTCTTTGGTAGACATAGAGAAGAAAAGTGGGGCAGAGTAACCTTAAAGGATTAAAGTTTCATTTTATTTTCTTGATTTCAAGATAAAAAAATATGAATCCCTCTTGTTTAGAAAGATATAATGAGATTTAAACAGTTTGTATGAATTATTAATTATAATGAAAATATTAGATTATATGATATTGAATAGATGTACTTTTTCTACCCAAATTTTATACGTAGAAAACACTTACTCTATCTTATTTTTAACACCATAAACAGTATATTAATCTAGTTTTTTTTAAGAGAAAGTTATAGTAAATATAATAAAGGATACGCAGACTTGGGCCAAAAACAGGAGGAAACACCATAGCCAGAAATTTATTTTGAATATAGTAAAGGTATAGGAACTTTCACGTATCCTTGATCAAGAATTCATATATATATATATGCTTGCTTTATACAAGCTGGGGTCCACTCTCCAGGACAAAGAATTAAAGATATTGTTGGTGGAGCCCATTCCATTTCGAGCATTAATTTCCTATTGCCGTCAGTCAAAGTCAATAGCGCTTGACCATACAAGTTTTGCTCTGGTCAAGAGTTTTTTTTCGCCTTGTCTTCCGGCTTCGGGGTTTTTTTTTTAAAAGAAAAAAAACAAAAAGCTATTTTAAATAATAAAAAAACTATATTTTCTTAAATCTAAGAATTCAAATCCAAATGTTTTCAATTTATGATGAAAAAATATATAAATTTAGATATTTACAAACTCTATTAAATAAAAATTTTCGTTTAATACTAATATTAGATAGTATTATTGCTAAACTCGCTCCAAACTAAATTTTATGTATGTTCATCTTTCTTTTTTTTTCTATCATTTTTTTTTATTTTTTACTTTTCAATATCTATAGTTCAAATTAATTAATATTTTTATTTAAAAGTAAGGACATCACTTAGAATTATAGTTTTTTTTTCCTCTGCATTGCTCTTGATCCAACGGCACTAGCAAACTGTGACACTTCTCCTATAAAAGCTGTCCTAAGCCCTCACAAATAATCACAACACACCAGCATTCTCAATCCATATTTCTTCACTATGAGTCCTTTTTCTTACTTAGCATTGTTTCCCTGCTTCCTTCTTTTTGCCTATTTCTTCACCTTAAGCAACGCAGCTACTTTCGAATTCCGAAACCTATGCGCTTACACTGTTTGGGCCGCGGCTGTTCCCGGTGGTGGCCAAAGACTCCACCCAGGCGAATCATGGACCATGCGAATATGTATGTTCATCTTTCTTCTCCATCATTTATTTTTTTTATTTTTAATTATTTTTTTCTTTTCAAAATCTATATTTCAAATTAATAAACATTTTTATTTAAAAGTAACAACATGACTTAGAATTATAAAATATCTAAAAATACAATTTAAAAAATAAAGATTTATAATTTTTTCTTGTACTCTCTCTCCCTCTCTTACAAGTTACAGCTACGGAGTTTCTTGAAGGGTATAAAATATACTCGGAGCTTGCTTGGAACAGTGGCGCATTTCTAAATTTTTTTTTATATATAAAATTAATATTTTATATTTTTGGATTATTTTGATGTGATGTTGTTAAAAATAAATTTTTAAAAATAAAAAATTATTATTTAAATATATTTTCAAATAAAATAAAATACTTTATAAAACACTATCAGTGAAATAACAAACTCTCTTTCAAATATTTGTTTTTTTTAGAGGGATCTATTATACGTTATTTATAGAGGGACATGGCCAAACACTAGTTTCAATCTCATCCCACTGTCTTTTAGACCAATGCAAATGTTGAAAGCTTTGACTTGAGAGTTTGTTTTTTCCTGCTTTCCATAACAGTTTGGTTTTTCTTTCTTGGTAGATATCCTTTAATTATTATTATTATTATTTTTATTTTTTTTGCATTGCTCTTGATCCAACCGCACTAGCAAACTGTGACACTTCTCCTATAAAAGCTGTCCTAAGCCCTCTCAAATAATCACAACATACCAGCATTCTCAATCCATTTTTCTTCAGTTTGAGTCCTTTTTCTTACTTCTCATTGCTTCCCTGCTTCCTTCTTTTTGCCCATTTCTTCACCTTAAGCAACGCAGCTACTTTCGAAATCCGAAACCAATGCCCTTACACTGTCTGGGCCGCGGCTATTCCCGGTGGTGGCCGAAGACTCCACCCAGGCGAATCATGGACCATCACCGCGAATGCCGGAACAACACAAGCCCGTATTTGGGGACGGACCAACTGCATTTTCGATGGGGCCGGGCGAGGGATGTGCGAGACAGGTGATTGCAATGGGCTCTTGCAATGCCAAGCCTTCGGGCAACCCCCAAACACACTGGCTGAATATGCCTTGAACCAATTCAACAACTTGGATTTCTTCGACATATCTCTTGTTGACGGGTTTAATGTTCCTATGGACTTCAGTCCAGTATCAGGCAACTGCCGCGGAATTAGGTGCGCAGCTGATATCAATGGACAGTGCCCAGATCCGCTCAAGGCCAGCGGAGGGTGCAACAATCCTTGCACTGTCTTCAAGACAGATCAATACTGTTGCAATTCTGGCAGCTGTGAACCAACAGATTACTCCAGGTTTTTCAAGCAGAGGTGCCCTGACGCTTATAGTTATCCTAAAGATGACCAGAGAAGCACCTTCACCTGTCCCGGTGGAACTAATTACAGGGTTGTATTCTGCCCTTGAAGCAGTTTTAAGCCAGGAATTTAATGGTGTAAAATGAGAATAAGGACCTTTGCTCGATTCACTTCTGACGGTGTGAATTGCTGCCAAGGTCACATGCTTTATTATAATGAAAATCTACTACAATATTAACAGTGGCAAGACCCTTTATTTGCTCTAGCTGTTAAATACCAAAACAAAGTGTGTTTCATCCTTTCGTGAGCAACTGAGCATATGCAGCCCAGAAGTACTTTCTTCATTTTTAACCATAGGAAACTACAAAATACAACTATGCTGCAAGCAATTAGCTTAAATAAAACGATTTAAGTACTGCTCATGTTTGTTAGCTTCTTCCAACACGGTAATCCATTTTCCTTTTATATTAATCATCTGTCTTTTGTTGACAAAACCATTCTTTCCTTCTTTGTTTAATCTTTGTTAAAATCTGTTGCTTCTAAGCACTTGACAAGAGGTAATCCTAAAGCATTATCAGATCAGTAAGGCATGCAATAGCACAGGTCAACAGAAAATACTGAAGGAGAGGTAAATTAAAATTGTAATATATAAATACATAACTGATAATTAATGAGGTGGATCAATAGACAATTTCTCCCCATTCATTTTCTTTTTTGGATAATTCGTACTAGTGACCTTGTTACTAAACTGGGAAAGTCACCTCCATCTTCTAGCAGAAGCACCACCTTAGAACTAAAATTTACATGTTCTTGATCTCCTGGTTGAAGCAGTATGCAGGAGCTTGAGTCACTGAATCATCCAAAAGCACTGCGCCTACGTCAAAAGTTATCACATGAGTGGAAATACCTGCAAATATGATCAGGTTGTGGTCAAATATTACTAAACAGCAAACTAAAAGGAATAACCATAATCAAATGAACATAAAGCACTGCAGCTTCTAATTAATCATATTAATCATAAGTGATATCATACCATCGTTAAAATCCCATCTGACAGGCCTCTTCGTATAAACATCCTCATAGTACCATATAGTGTCGATCTTCTCCCATACATTGCATAGATACCCATCAGTGACAGCAGTCCCTAGATATTCGGCTCCATCAAGAAAATCAGGCCTAGGAATACCCACATCATTAACCATAATCCGACAGCTATGAGGCTCGCTTAAAGTGTAATAGAAGGTTGTCCCATTATTCCACTCCGTGTCATATAATAAAACAGATAGTTGTTTCTGTATTATATTCACATTGCGGCCTCTAGGCCAATCATACCACAGATTGGTGATTTGGAGGTGTGTTGAGCTCAAGTTCATATACAAAAGTGCATGGAATTGTTCAGGCCATGGAGCAGGAATTGGGGCTGATGAGTACTCTGGCTCAGGCCATTGAAGTGAAGGGTTTATGAGTTGGAGGACTACGAGGCTTATCCTTACAAATTGTGTGTGGAATTGTAGCTTCATTTTTCTTTTCTTTTTTGTGTTTGACGGGTTGTTGATCTCTTGCTAGTTTCTTCTTTATCTATAAGAGTGGGAGGTCATGTTGAAACGGATAAATAGCATGCTTAAGTGTGTGGCTGTGAAGGGAGTTCTTGTATGGAGGCTCCTGTACTAAACTCGAAGAAACTAACCAAGCATTATTCAAAAAAAAAAAAAAAAAAAACAAAGATGAAGAGGAGTGACTTTTAGTATTTATTCTATTTGTTTTTGTGGTTCAATTATGATTTTTAAAAAATTTATTTTCTTGATGTATTTAAATTGTTTTGATGTTAAAAATAAATTTTAATAAAAAAAAATATTATTTAAAAAAGAAAACTTTAAAAAGTAATCTTTCTTACCATCTCAAACATGCTATTAAAATCAAACCAATATTCATTTATTATTTTATTCAATGGTATTTTATAAATTCTTGATTGGTTTGAAGAGTTTTACTTGATATTTTGAAAGTTTTTGATTGA
Source organism: Populus trichocarpa (assembly GCF_000002775.5). Lineage (NCBI taxonomy): Eukaryota > Viridiplantae > Streptophyta > Magnoliopsida > Malpighiales > Salicaceae > Populus > Populus trichocarpa. The sequence continues at coordinate 11,651,367 of NC_037302.2, read as the reverse complement.
TTTTGATAATTTTTCATAATTTCCCTCTTGATTTCATAACTTCACAAATAAATGACATGAAAAGCAATTCTGGATTAATTTACAAGAAACAGAATCCAACTTCAGAATTAAGTTCAATTCGCTGCATCTATTATTAGTGAGAACTCTATTGCGTATTATTTCCGATGAAGATGATTAGATAGAAGGAAAAAGGAAAAAAAAAAAAACGGGGGGTGGGGGGCTCTAGTCATCTGTCTATGTGCCATTTTCTACAGTGCAGACTGGAAAATCATCTCAGCAAGTTCCTGCAAATGGCACAAATATCTTGAATTAGATTCTAGTCACATTCTAATAATTCAAATTTTAAGAACAAAAGCAGTAAATCTGATTTTCCAGGAAAGCAACAGTTGAGGAAACAAAAATTTAAAGGGAAGATGGTTTCAATTATCAAAGAAAATAAAAACAAGCTGGAGGTTCGTAGCAAAAGCTCAACCAGCACTTTCTAAAGCACTGCATACTTTATCTTTAACTTCTCATGCTAAAATCTGTTGGATAGTGATTCGGAAAGTTCTTGAAGTTCATGGATTATCTGGGAGTTTAGCCAAAGGACTTGATGCATTTTGATCTTCTATGTTGAATGGATCATCTACCATGCATATAGAATGGAATAATCCTAGACTTAGCATAAATAAGAAATCATGGCTACCATGTATTTCAAGCCTGTAGATTTCCTCTCTGAGAGAATAAAATATGAGATGTGTTGCCAACATGTTTCCATAATTATAGATAAATCCTACAAAATTATATCACTGATATATAAAGGGAAAGCCAGCAGTTTTTCCATCACGTTTCCTGCTAGAACTCATGGACAAACAAAAAATCCATTCAGTCTTTCATCTATAATATCTGCATAAAAGGGTCGGATGCATGGTGATAGATGTTTTGCAATTGCTGAAGCAAAAATTGTTACTATCCAAATACCTGCTTAGCAGATGGAACCTTGGGTTCACCCCATTTCATGGCCAGCTTCTCAAGCGTTTCAAAATCTCCCTTACCAGCCTGTTGGAAGATGCATTACTTGTTAGCCACAAGGGAAATTAAAAAACATGACAAAATAGGAATAAGAAGCATGTTACCTCTATTTGTGCCCCGATTTCTGTATCAAAACTCTGATAGCGTTTGCGAACAAGCTCAGCCAATGAACCATCCTTTTTTCCGCAGCAAACAAATTCAAAGGCATCAAAATCAAGATAATAAAAACACCTTCCATGAGAAGATCATAGAGAAGATGAAAATTAAAGATCTCACCTGAATCAACTTGGCAGCACTTCGGAGTCCACGAGCCAGGGTATCCATTCCACTAATATGAGCAAGGAATATGTCCTCAACTTCTGTACTCTCTCTTCGCCTAAAGAATCACATAATCAAGGTCATCATATAAGGTGTTCATTCTAAAGCTGAAGGCAATACATCAAAATTGATACAAATATTCACATGAATGTGCATCAGAACAAGCACATGGAAAAGAGAATCAACAAGGAAGATGTGAAACTAACAGTTTTGCATCAAAATTGAATCCTCCTGGTGCTAATCCTCCCTGGCATTAGGCAAAACGAAAACCAGCTAATGTAATTCCATTTCAAATGATAAGATATTTGAATTTTCACAACCAATTGAAATCAACAAATCATTTACATACGTTTCTTATCACACTAATCATAACCATAGTTGCCTCTGAAATATCAGTCATGAACTGATCTGTATCCCATCCTGTAGTCATGATAACAACCCTATGTTACAACCACAGATCTCAAGGATTTACATGCGGAGTTAGTAAGCTTGAAATACAACTAAAAAAATTGAAACACTCAAGGTTTCTAATCTAATCAGTACCAATCTGAGGGTCTCCAGTGTTCGCATCAATATTTCCCAGTAAACCATTAATTCTTGCAGTTTCAAGCTCATGATGACAGCTGCAGAATACTCAAACGTTGTAGGATGATAGAGAAAATTCCATGTATAATCATGTGATCGGCTAATTATTTTATTAGGTGACAAGGACATGATTGCAAGAAGATTTGTACCTGTGACCTGAAAGAGTGGCATGGTTGCACTCGATGTTTAGCTTGAATTCCCCTGCAAATGGAAATGGAAAAGGGAGGTTAAACGACAATTCTGAGTCTTGCCAAACAGGATAGATGCTTCTAAAATAGTGACTGCTAGATCCATTTAAAAAAAAAAAAAAAAAAGAACAGGGCAATCAAGTGAATTTGGTGAAGCCATAACCACTGAGGTCACCAGTTATAGCTGGTGTTAGTTAAATCTGATAGCTGAAAGCAAGTACTTAAGCAATCATGGTTATGCCAGGGGTAGCAATTTGAAAAAAATGTACCATACAGTTCACCTCCAAATAAGAATCAGTACCACCTGTTAAAACCTTCTATATCAAACTAGTCAGGGTTTGCAACATGGACCAACTTCCTAATTGAATTGTCACTGGTTAGACTTTCTACCAGTTTATGTATTCTAACTTATGACACTTTAAACTATTTGTTCATCAATGTCCAATAATAACATCATCACATTATTACGATGACAATCTCCAGCTCTATTAATTAAATTATTTTGGGACTAATCTTTGAACTTCTTATTTATGGGTAAACAACTCCACAACTCAAGTAAACACAAAGAAAAACAGACGAGAAGTTTTACTACCATGCGATCTGTGAACATGGGGCCAATTTGAGATGAGAAAAGCACAAATAATTTATTCCCCAAAATCATCAATCAAAAGCAAAGATGCCCAAATGCTATAATACTTAGCAAAGTGACATAGATTAACCCAACAACTTCCATGATAAAAATAGCCAAATTAAAGTTTATTAAGAAAAAAAAAAGTAAAAAAAAAAAAGGAACAGGATGAAGTAAAGCTAGTTCTAGATGGTTAACAAAATCAGAGGAGTTAGGGAAATAAGTTTCAATAATCACCTATTAGGCCATATTTCCGCAAGAAATTAGCTGTAGTAGCAGCATCCCAGTCGTACCTGATAAAACAGCACCATAAGATCGATCAAAGGGAGCTGTGAAGAAGACTGCCAATCAAATAAATGAGAATGAGACATACTGGTGTTTGGTAGGTTCTTGAGGCTTGGGCTCAATAAGCAGAGTTCCTGAAAGACAGAGCAAGCAAATATTAAGATCACTTCAAAATTTTGGAAGGAAACATTTGATAAAATGAGGACAACGTTAAGGAAGGATAAAAAAACAAGACAATAGAGGATGAGCTATTCATGTTCTGCATGCCCCATGAAAATGGAAATGCCTATTGTATCCTATTGTGCAACTGAGTCTATGCTGCCTGTGTTATAAAAAGAACAGAAATATACCAATGAATCCAATCTTCTTCTTGTAGGCAACAGCAGCTTCACAAAACCTTGCCTGTAGGAAGATGTTGGAAATCATTAGTTAGTAAGAAGACCCAGACTTCATCATGGAACACTGACCAGAGAGGTAAGTAGTAAGAGATCTTTTAATGTTAAGAAGGCGAGAATTGGAGAACATACCAAATGATCAAGCTCCCTTTCCATATCTGTGTTCAAAAGACTCTGGTAACCCTCACGACCACCCCAAAAGACATAATTTTCTCCACCCAAGTCATGTGTGACCTGTTGGAATAAGAGGTGTTAATTGCAAATTGTTGATATAAAAATTCCATAAAAGTATGTTACATTCACACAATTATCATTTTTTTTTCCAAGACTACACACAGATCAACTCACCTCCATTGCTTTCTTCACTTGAGCTGCAGCATATGCATATACGCCTAACTCAGAACTGTGACAAGAGGACCCAAAAGTATTAAGTCTATGAACAAATGATCTGGATAGCATCAATAGCATGACATCCAGTCAAGGATAGAATACCTAGTAGCACCACCATGCATGTAACGAGGATGCATAAACAATTGTGCTGTACCCCACAAAGGACGGATCTTGGTTCCCTGCACAGTCACGTGATTGAGGCATCAAAAACTATAACAAACTTCATAATCTCTTGTACACACATAAAATAAAGTATCAAGCATGCTGATATCCAAATCCACATAAGGGAGTGTTAGTGGTTCTCCTCCGAATATTGAATACCTTGGTCGATCAGTGATTGTGAAAGTTCTGTGCCACTACAATTTGCACCTCTTGTGAAATATCACATGAAAGAAAAAAGGCAAGGAGATTTTGCTCCAGTTTTTCTGGCGGCTATAAATTTATACACTTCTTTCCCTTCACCAACTTGGCAACCGAGAAAATATGAAGGTAACTATTGCAATTTAAAGAAGTGGGGAAAAAAGACAAGGTGGGCAAATAAGCGGTTTAAATCTGCAATAGAATTAGATTGCAGAAATATTTAGTTATTTTTTTCCTTTAAAAAAAGGATTGACTACCCAGCTGCAGTTCATGATACGAGAATAAAGGAATTCTATGTCAGTCTACATGGCACAGTTCCTTTGACAGAAATATATAAAAGCAGTTTAAATATATAAAATAGTTGCCAAATAATGTATATTAGAAAAGAAAGCTAATATATCAAACTATGATGAAAAAACTGATGTCGGATAGGTATACAACAAGCCTTAAAGAACAGTAAGGTTCTGACACCAGTTAAGCTAATACACAGATGTATGAAGTTACATATCTGTTTTATTTCAGTCATATGATCATCATCCCTTTGGTTTCAAAGATTACCTGAAGTTCTTTAGCAAGGGCCACTACTTCATCCAAGTTTTTATTACTTTCCTGTAACAAAAAGAAAAGGCCTCAATTAGTTCAGTGGTACACCAGTGTGATAAAAAAACATAGATCAAAATAAAGAAACAAGAAACAATTAAGTCTATCCATAATTAAAGTTTAACAACCAAACGCTCATTAGCAGAAACAAGGAACCCACTTCCCCCCAGCTGATACTGTTATTTAAAAACTCACTCACCTCCAGAGTTTCACCATCAGGAGCTATATCCCTATCATGGAAACACCACCTATCAACTCCAATCTTCTCCAAGAACTCAAAATTAGCTCTCACTGGGTTGTGTATCAAAAGGGAAAAAAAATCAATAAACAAATAGGCACCAACTTTGTAGCACATTACTCAGTAAATGATGTGTAACATCATGGATCTTACTTCTCCTTTTGGCCATAGCCAAAGAATTGGTTCCATCTTCCCAAGGCCAATACTTGGTAGGCGCACCAAAGGGGTCACCTCCTGTTCCACGGAATGTGTGCCAAAATGCAATACTGAATCTCATCCAATCCTGTTATCAGAAGTAACAGTCAGCAATAGTTCTACTGCTTGCTACAGTATATAATAGCAAAACTGCACTCCACCTTCATTTTCTTCCCAAGAATCTCTTCTTCCGCATTATACCATTTGAATGCTAGTGGATTCTTGCTAGAAGGTCCCTGCAAATAAAATTTGACTCTTGAGCTAAGAGTGCAAGTAAAATATACATGACTGAAGACACCGAGTTATATGTCATAAATGTCTTTACCTCGTACTTAATTTTGGGAATGCCAGGGAAGAACTCCCCTTCCCATTCTCCAGAATCACTGCATTTTCCACCAAGATCAGCAGGGCATGTTGGTGGACCAGCAGCAAACTGCATTGCAATGTAATGAAACGAAAGTAAAATGAGAACATAAATGAATAATGTCGTTAAACTGTGAATCCTAGCTCACAACTGGATTTCCACAAAATCCCCATTGGTCCCATATGGTCCACAAAATAAACTAACATTAGAAAGCAGTATAGATTCTCAATATTGCCCCATGCAACACCAGAAAAAGATTTATTTTTTTATTCTCTTACCACTCCTAAAGTGATTACACTCGAGCAAACAAGAAGCAGCAGTATCCTCCCACCTTTCATCTTATTGAAGCTAACCTTGCAATATAAAGAAAAAAAAAGCAAACAAACAAACGATAATCAATCAATCAAGTAACGAAAACCATAGATCAACACCCACACATCCCATGACCAATTAGACAACTTTAAGAGCCCGAAATAATAATAAATCAAAACTAAAAAAATTGACCATCCTCTCTATCTCTCTCACTCTCATAAACAGATAATCAGTCCAGTAATTGCTGCACGATTAGCAATTAAGTATTTAAATATAACATAAACAGAAATTAGAAAACAACCCATGATCACATTACTAGATAACAATCATGGGTTATATAAAAAAAAAATCAACCATCAATCCAGCAAAGCTTATCAAGAAGGCCATCAAAGCACTAAGCTTTGCCAAAAAAAAAAACATGGAACCAAAAACTGGAAAACAACCCATGGTTACATTAGCATATAGCAATCATGGGTTGTCAACAAAAATAAAATTCAGTCATTCAGCCCAGCAAATATTACAGCAACGAGAAGATCATCAAAGCACTGAGCTCCACCAAAAAAAACCTTCGAATAAAAGATAAAGCAGAAGAGAGATTGAGAGAGAGAAACTTACAAATGACACTACGAAAATCGCACTACTGAGATTACAAGAGAAAGAAACATGCACAATAGCTGAGGATGTTGCCGCTATTTATAGAGACAGCCTTAGTAAAAGGATAATATTTATAAACATAGGATTTTTTTTTTCTTTGGTAAATTCATAGAATTTGACTTTAACTAAAATGATAAATTTTAGGATTTGATTTTCCTTGTGATACGATTTTATTAAACCACTTTTAATTATCCCTCCTTAAATTATCACCCAAATTGCTAATTTAATTTGCAACTTCCTCTTTTTCAGTAATGTCAAAAAATAAAATTTAATCTTCTACTAACCCTTATTATTTACTAAATAATCTATATATATAAAAGGAGTTGATGATAGGTGTATTAACAATAATAATAATAATAAAAAAAAGGTTATCACCATGCAAATTATCCCAAAAGGAAGAAGATAAGTTTCGTTGCTACGGTGATGTCTTGAGTGCCAGCTATTGGTGCATGATATCAAGTTTCTTAAAAAGAAAAATTCAAAGATAAGAAAGAAACCTGAATTGATTTTATTTTTTTTAATTTAATAGGAAGGGAAGTGATGACGAGGCATCTTTGGATTAAACTTATGAGTCAGCGGTGACACTCCCAATGACCAAAAATAATTGCTAGAAAATTGCACCAGCTTGTTGCCTTTATCCTTTATTTACGATCAATGTCAATGACTTTTAATATTCTAGGTGTTTGATACCTATTGGTTGATCTTTAAAATATTTTTTATTTAAAGCAAGCTTGAAGCAAATAAAAAAATTTTAAAAATTAAAATTTTTAAAAACAATTTTAAAAGGTAAAAACAAGGAGGCTTTTGATGTCTACTTAGAGATGCGATTCAACTTTTTTTTAAAGAAAGTTTGATTTTTTAAAAAATAAAATTATTTATTTTAGTTTTTTATTATTATTTTATATATTAATATTAAAAATAAATATTAAAATATTAAAAAAATATCATTTTAATATATTTAAAAAAATATTTTAAAAAAATATTATTTTGCAATTAGCCAATTACACGATGTAGTTTGAGCCCTCAATTCTCTCCATATGATGGGCCCAAACAATGGACTGATGTATTGTGGTTGCAACCCACTTTTCAAATGCTATAGGTTCGGTGTGAAAATGGACGTGCCTTGCTGGCCCAACAAGCTCCAAGACGTCAGCAACCCCTAACCAAACGCGAGATGCCTCTCAGCCCCAGGATCACAGAACCTTTTATCAAACTTCTCCGACCGTATTTTAAAAAAAATTAAAAAAAAATTTTGTTTAAAATTAATATTTTTTAGTATTTTTAAATCGTTTTAATATGCTGATATCAAAAATAATTTTTAAAAAATAAAAAAATTATTTTAATATATTTTTAAATAAAATACACTTTAAAAAATAACCGCAAAAACATTCCCAAACACACCGTTCATCCATCCACCATCAACAAGGGGGCAAGATGTGCACACTTTAAAATAACATATGGTCCTTCATGAAATAAAATAGATAAAAAATAATTGAAACAAAGGCGCGTTTAATTATGGAGACGAGTTTTTTTGGGAGTGTGGTTATAGTTGTTTTTCAAAGTGTTTTTTATTTAGAAATGTATGAAAATAATATTTTTTTTAAAAAAAAAAATATTTTTGACAGCAACGTATCAAAATAATCTGAAAACACCAAAAAAATATTAATTTGAAGTAAAGGAAAAAATAAAAAAAATTTAATTTTTTTTAAAAATACTTTTAAAACGTAAAAACAACTAGGACCGGAAATAAAAATGAGTTTTAGAATGGAGATAGAGACAAACTATGATTTATTTATTTTTTTCCCACAAATATCTTTTAAATACTACATAATTTGATTTTCATTATATTCTGTTTGATCACACGCAGATGTTTTATTTCTTAAGAATACTTTGTAAGAATATAATTGTATTACATTTTCATTTAATCAAATTGATAAAAGAATCTATTGCTCATATTAATTAATTAATTAAAAGAATCTATTACATTGACATTATCAACCTATGCTGGAAGCTTATAGCCCAGTTCAACACTAGTAAAAAGAAGGGCGAGAGCACTATAGTAACTTATGTCTCAAATTCAATTAGGAGGACATTGAAGGTGAAAAAAGGCTTGTTAGAAGCGATCATTTCCATAATTATGGATTTAATTAATAGAGTCCATAACCTAATCTCGTAGATAAAGTAATTTTATGCTCTTTCAAACAAGAATTTCTGTAAAGTCAAGCAAGTTGTTGCAGCTGACATATAGATAACCAGAGAAATAATTAATGATTCAAAAGGTAAGTTACCACTCAATTTTCATATGGGATGTTGGTGGACCTTCAATCGATGTTGTTTTAACAACATTTAAAAGACTTTTCTCGGACGATGAAACTGAGTTGGCAATAATCGATGATAAAGTATAGTGGAGGAGTGGTGATGTTGTCTTTACATGGGCTTATAAGATTAAAAAAAAAAATTTATTTTTTTTCTACAATTTTTTCTGTCACATTTTGTTTAAGCTATATGGTATGTGTCACGGGGTAATTTTTCGCTACGCGAATAAACCCGTGCGGCAGCCTAGTCCCTCACTAGACTCAACCTTCTCTCGCCAATCTCACTCGTGTTTACCTAGTAACTAAGTGTTTCCCTCACCCGAGAGGTTTTCCCCACTTTCCCGAGTTACGTAGACAAGCAGAATACACAAGTAGATTGCATAACACAAAGCACACCGAGAATACAAAAAGAACTCTCAACCTTTATTTATCTCGTCAACAAAGGATTACACAATGTGTAATATGCACAGAATTCGCATGCTACACAATCAAGCTTACACACATTATTTCCTCTCTATGCATTCCTTCCTCTACAACTAAGAGCATCAACAACTATTTATAGCCAAGTATGTGAGCTGCAAGGCTCACCCATGATCTCCTATTTTTCAGGACATAGTGGGGCACTTTCTCCACCATATTCTCCATGATCTCAGTAGCTTGGAGAGCACCCCAATTATGCTCCCACGCTCTGCCCCCATGATGCTGCCACTTCACCCATGTTCTGCCCCGTGATCCCATGATCTAGGAAGACCATGACTGCCACTAACCCACGTTCTACCCCATGATCCCATGATCTAGGAAGACCGTGACTACCACTAACCCACGTTTTGCATGCCTATATGGCAGCCCCATCTGTCAGCTCTTGCTGCGTCAGCTGTTGAGTCACTCGTAAGCCTTGGACAGTCCTTCGTCCAAGTTTTAAATCGTGCCAAGTCGAACCCATGACTTGCACAAGCCGTTGCGCGCTGCCGAACTCCCATCTGTATGCAGGCTGCCAATTCATGCGCTGCCGAATTCCTCAACAACCCCTGTTCTCATCAGCCTATACCCCCTGACGAGTTTTCCTGCCTGGCCTGGACATTCCAGCGTCCAGCCCATGTTCGTCAACAATCTGCGCTGCCGATTTTTCTTTGACGAACCTACAGCCGCATAAATCTGCGTTGTCGATTTATCTCACTGTTGGCATAATTGCCAGCACCCTTAGGCACTGTTTTGGACAGCCTGCCAAAGTGTGCACCTCGTGCACATTTGACACTGTTACAGTATGAATGTATATATAGTAGTGTGTCTATGACATTTTTTAGGTTAATTTTAAAACTTTTCTATTTTCTTTTTTTCTCCTTTATTTTTTATTTTTTCCCTGCACCTAGGCTATCCAACCCAACCTAACATGTCTAGGTCTGGGTTTTTTTTATATATATAATTTTGTTTTTTTAATATTGAATTTATTAAAAATAAAGCTTTGTGGTATTTTTTTATTTTTTTTAAATAGATTTTTTTTAGACTTTATCTTCCAGCATTGAGTTATTGAAAATTAAACTTTGTAATTTGTTTTATTTGTTTTTTTTAATTATCTTATTGTTATAATTTTCATTACTAGTTTATAGGGTTAACTCGAGTTTATTTATATTTTTTTATTATTGTTTTTTTTATTTTATTCTCCTGTTTTTTTCACTCGATCTCAACAAGTTGTCATGCTAATATTACTATTACACCAAGAAAATCACAAATCGATCAAACACCGCTTCCCAGCTACCCGCCTCCTCAATTTGAAAGGAGTAGCTGCTGGGTAAACAATTTACCAAAGTCAAATCCTCAAGAATATTCATTAACTTAAATATATCAAATCAAAATGAAAGGGAGTTTCTCAGAAAGACAACTTAAGACGTGTCTAGTTGTAATTTGCTTATAAATAAGACAAAAATCAACAACATCAAGTCCCACTAGTGATAACGATGTTTATTCAATTATAATACATGCTGCGTGCATGATGACAGCGGAGGAGGAACAATGCGAGATCAATGACGCCACGGAATAGCCGGCGAGATTGAACGTCTTCGAGAAGCCATTAATAATGGATAGGATGGAAAACCAAGATTTGAACGACTCTCCTCTCCTTATTTCTTATTCGGATGGCTTAGCTAGCCATGCTATTGCTTATAAAGCAACTCAACTCGATGGAGAACAACTGAAAGAAACATCCTCGAATATTCCAACTTAGAGCGTCCAGATATCTGAAAAGTTTCTCAATTTTATCTTCTCGACAGATGATTGATCTCCCCATTCAGGTCAAGGCATGTGCCAAAATCCAATTTTGAAATGAAAAGGTCCCCATAATTCTGGTGGGACGTCCAAACAACGTATTTAAGACTGTACATGTTACAGCAACACCGGACTTACCATTCAAAACACAGTCAACCGACCAGCCAACTAACAACCGGTCTCCATCCCTTCCATGATGGACACTCAAAGATGAATTCTCCTAGCCCTCTAATAAATACACGCATGTGCTTGAGTATAAATAAAAAAACATGAGACAAGATCTCCACATGAAAACCGTGTTTATATGATAGCTGCGAAGAAGAAGCACGAGCTATCCTCCAATTTCAAATCTATCCATCGCTTCCATTCTTGACACCGGTTTGGAGCAAAGAGGATATATATATATAAAAAAAACATTTGCAAGAGGGGTAGGTGCCTGTACTAGTTATTGGTAGAAAAAACGAGGGGGGAATATTTTCGGAAGAAGTTTGAGGAGGAACAGCTGTTGCTAGTAGAAGGGAGTTCATATTTTGTCACAAACAAAATATGGGACATGGAAATAACATAGGTAAGTACCAGTTAGGTCGAACAATCGGAGAGGGAACATTTGCCAAGGTTAAGCTGGCTGTAGACAGCACTGATGGTCGTCCTCTTGCAATCAAGATCATGGATAAGAAAAAGGTCATGCAAAGCCATCTCAAGGATCAGGTGATATTCCATCTAACATTTCCTCTTCTTTCCTTGAGAGAAGTCTTGATGGCGACAACACCAAATATGCTTCTTTCTGATATATGGAAATGCTAATTCTAGGTACAGAGGGAGATAAGAGCTATGAAGCTCTTGCACCACCCCGGTATCGTAAGGATACATGAGGTTTGATGGCTAGTTTCTTATGTTGTGTCGGGTGGGCTCAACTAAAGTCCTAAATCGGCAAGTCGGAGAACTCTTCCTTATTACTTCTTGGTGTTGAATTACAATTACAGGTGATTGGCACAAAGACAAAGATTTATATGGTAATGGAATATGTATCAGGAGGACAACTAGCAGATAAGCTGGTGAGGATTATCTAACAGCATAAGCTATTCAAAGGTGATGTTTTTATGTTGACATTTCTAATCCTGTTCAACTCTGTTTACTCAGTCCTATGCCAAGAAACTTCGTGAATCGGAGGCGAGAAGAATATTCCATCAATTGATAGATGCCGTGGACTATTGCCATAACAGAGGAGTTTATCACAGAGATCTAAAGGTACAAGACACAACGCTCTTCGCTTCCTTTTTTTTTGCCAATTTTCTGTAAAGGATTTACACAATCTGATGAACATCTTGCGCGCAGCCAGAGAACTTACTTCTGGACGGCAAAGGAAATCTGAAAGTCTCTGACTTCGGACTAAGTGCATTACAAAAGGTACCGGACGCCAAGCAATTTTTCTTCACTTCCTGTTTATTTATTTGCAAGTTAGTTTGAGCAATTCCAACCTTGGTTCCATGTCTGATTTACAGACCGCAAGCTTGCTAACTACAACATGCGGGTCACCTTTCTATATAGCACCTGAGGTAAGAAGCAGTTTTCCTGTTTTACCAAATTCCTAAAAGTCATTCCCAGCTTGTAACGGCTTAAACAGTTTAGAACTTATTCCTAAATTCTCTTCACAGTTCACAACTGTAGCTAATGGGTGATCTTCTGCTACACAGCTTATTGCAAATAAGGGTTATGAGGGGGCAGCAGCAGATCTTTGGTCCTGTGGGGTAATCCTTTTTGAGCTACTGTCGGGATATCTACCATTTGACGAACGCAACCTCATAATGTTGTATAAGAAGGTATTATCTATATAAGGGTTAATTATCTCTCCCATGTGCGAAAGTAATCACTCCATTGATGACTCTGCTTGTGTAAAGATATCTGCAGCTGATTACACATGTCCACAGTGGTTTACAGAAAGTCAAAAGAAGCTAATATCAAGAATATTAGATCCAAATCCCAGAAAGGTATATCACCAAGAAGAGTTTTTATGCTTTAACAAATTCTAAGATCATAACAAACGAGAAAGTAATGCAATCATCCATCATCGCAGAGAATAACATTACCAGAGATCCTTGAAGACGAATGGTTTCAGATAGATTACGTGCCTTCTAGTGGATATGAATGTGATGAAAAAATCTTCTTGGATGATGTTAATGCTGCTTTTGATGCTGACGAGGTAAATGTTCATAAACAGTAAAACTACTGCAAGTTTTGTGCTTTCACCTGGATAACTGAAATTCTAAGCAGGTCAACGCCTCAGAAACAGAGACCCCTAAATCCTCAAGTTTCATAAACGCTTTCCAACTGATAGCAATGTCCCATGATCTTGATTTATCAGGTCTCTTCGAAGAACAGGCAAGTCTGCAAATCAGAATTTGGCTTTACTTTCTGCAAACTTCCTTTGTTCATTTGTGAATTTCAATCAATCTCTCTCTTGTCTAGGAAGACAGGAAGCAGAAAACCAGGCTAGGATCCAAACATACAGTTAACGAAACCATAAGGAAAATAGAAGCTGCTGCAATGGATATGAGTTTGTCAGTTGAAAGAATGAACAATTTCAAGGTAAAAACTCGTTGGATTTGCCTAGTCTTCATCTAGAGAGATTTTCTCCATTACAGAGTAACTAATGACTATACTACACCATATCAGATGAAAATGCATCAGAAACCAAACATGAAAAGATATACCAGATCATATTATGACCTATCAGCAGAGGTAAAATGTTCTGCAAATGCCTTCAAGATATCAGAATTCTGTAGTCTAACATCAATGACAGTCTAATCATTCCATGTCAAATGTCAGGTAATCGAGGTTGCTCCTATGAATTGCGTTGTAGAAATATCAAAATCAGTCGGGGAGACAAGATTGTACAAAGAGGTATGAAAACCTTCTGTTTTATGTCATTTTCATGAATAAACAATTAGTATTGATTATATCTGCAGCATAATGACTTCATATCATCATTGTTGATGAACAGTTCTGCAAAAGTTTATCGAGTTTGCTGACAAAGATATCAGATGTATCATTGCAAAAGGAAGGATCAGAAAAATCAAGCAACAATAGAAGCACTCAAGAGATAAGAAGGTAATGTAAAGCTCTGAAATACAATTTGATTAGATAAACTAAAATAGATTGCCTAACCAACTCACTGGAAAATTTTCAAAACCATGCAGCTGTGAGGAGCAAAATGAAAAAGTGACTAATGGCCTTCAAGGCTATTCCTCTTCTTGATGATTACCTTAACCTGCATTTGACCTGGCATTTCACACTTCCAAGAACCTCAGAGAAACTGGACACTTTATTATATGATAATCTTTCAACTGCAGAACCTAAGAACCATTGACAAGTACCATAAGGCAGCAGGGCACTGTTTCTCCACAGAAACAAGTCAGCTCTGTTGTGTACAGGACTTTTGCTTGCCCCAAATTCTCTCCCATTTCTTCTGTCTTTTTCTTTTTCTCTTTTTTTTTTTAATATATATAACTTTGCATCTTCCTTTCATTTTGACACTAATAACTCACTCCATAATGTATATTAAAGGCCAGAATTCTTCTTTAATATTTCCAATGAGAGATCAATGACTGAAAAAACATTCCTGTAACTTCATTAGACCAATTTTAGCCTGGTTTTTATATGTTGACAGCAAAAAAATAATGTTGATAGCAAAGCAAATATTCAAGCAAACCTAATCAGCTACTTCAGTCAAGCCAGCAGCTTCCACCAAGGGGATTTCTCCGAAACATCTATATATACAAAATTTATATTTTTTACATATTTCTAGAACACATAAAGATTCAAACAGATTCTAAATCCATATTTCGCATTCTCCCCTTTTCTGGTCATATGGTGCCAATAAGGAGACATCAACCTAATTTTATAAAAACAACCTGCTGCTCCTTTGGATCTGCTAAATTCTCAACATATGCCTCAATTGAGAGTAAACCAGCAACAAAATCTATAAATAGTAAGGCACGCTCAACAATGGTCATGCAATTTGTGAATCCAGAGGCATGCAACATGAAGCCAAGTAATCCATCATAGCAAAAATTTGGCATCAAAAGCACACGGTGATTCTATTATGATTACCTTAGAAAATTCATCTGCCAACTTCATATTTGCAAATTTTGATACGAAATTTACATAATACACTCCTATGCGACAACTCGGTAAAATAAGGATCCAATCTCTTGCTAATGATCATAAATGAACAACAAAAGTTATAAAACATATTTCAGTCAATCCATGCACCTATGAGCATCTAAAAAGTATAGTGATCATATATTTTCATAAAAGAATGTCCAACCATCCCAAGTGCATAGTCTAAGAATTTGACCTCTCATGCTTACCTGGGCATACTTTGATAGTCTTAAATTTCAGTTGTTCCTTGGTAGCTTATGCCGATTGATTTCACACAAAAAGAAACACAACTCATATGAGCACCAACTGACAACATGACCAGGAAAGAAAGATAAAAAAGCTCCACAGCCTGACGTTTCCTTTTTTTATTTTAATTGCTTGGTGTATCTTTTATTGGTTTTCTTTTCTTAAAATTCTTCTTAGTTCCATGTATGTTTGCACTATTTAATTAGGATAACACAAACATGGCTACTGAATTGCTGCATAAAATACACAAGGGATTTCTCAATATGGCTTTAAAAGGCATATTGACCGCAATTTAGCCAGTCAGATATTAAGACATCATTATTCCATCCATAATACCTTAAGATATATATAACTTACCTAAGTTTAAGAAAAATCTGTTTGTTTATAGCAACATATACAGTTATTAGTGAGCTCCATAATTTAAGGGTCAGAGCCCAACTGCTCAAGGCTTGAACTAATCATTTGACTATAACTGTGAAAATATTCAGGGAAGCCACACCTTGGGTGGGTGCTCAATATGAATGTTTCCTTCAAAAAGATTAACAATAAAGTAAAACTGCCTGATTTAAACCCTTTCAAGTGATACTTTTCCATCATTGAATGTTATAACGGTGAGTGGTGGCATTATATATAATATAATTGGTCAACTGCTAGATAAACATTAAGGCAGTGCAATTTGGGTTTGTTCAAATTCAGACAAACACGCTATATCTATCAAAAGAGAATAATCATCATATACTTACCAATTGGTAAAATGGAAAGAAATTATAACCTTTAAAGAAAAGTGAATTTACATGATGAAAGCAAACAAACAAACGAACCTATTAAGATAGCTACAACTCTGCAGTACCCCTGGAATCTCCTCATTGACATGGAAGTATATGCTGCAATGCCTTCATATGTCACAATGTAGACCATTGCATAAAAAAGAAGCAACCCATCCATCATAGAATCACCAACTGTAAGAAACCAACTAGTAGAGGCCTAGAGAAGGAAATTATCTATCATGTGGAAAACCACATCAGCACCATCAGAATTCAACCAATACGACTTCACCTGAATATATGAGCAAGATGATGACAAAAATGAGAAAAGCACAAACAAATCAAGTATTACTGGGTGGCAATTAATTTTAATCCAAACCACTACATTTTCATTACTATAGAAGAACTAACAATCATAATGTAACTGCCCAAAAATTGATGTGAGGACCATTGGCTAAGCCAACATTATATATACTGAACTTGCCAACACATGGCTGCCCTCAAGCCTTGAAAGCAGCTGCTCCATGCAAAAATACTGATGGATTGGTCTGTCTCCAAATTCTGCCCAGATCACATGCTGGTGGTATCATTCTAGAAAAGAATATGAATATATACCTAATGGTGACTGTTAAATTTACCAGCAACAGAACCACTAAAAATCCATGGGCTTGTAACAAAATATACTAATTAAGTTTTAAAATTCGGATTAAAATGTGGAACAACAAAATATAAACTACACCTTCCATCCAAGTTTCCTATTAATGTCATTTTTTTTGGCCATTTAAGGTTATTTTAAGAAAATGCAATGGCCAAGCTTTACTCATCTTAATAAGGCTTTCCTGAAAGAACAGCATGAACTACTATATCAGACTTGTTATGTGTTTAACAATAAAAGAGATTGAACTGAAAAACAATTCCTCATAACATCTTCTATCTCTTGCCAGTTTAATGAATTTTACCACATCCTATCGTAATTGGAACAGATTGTCCAGGCTATACCTAAGCTAATTGCATAACGGCATAGCCTATATTTGTCTAGGCGTTTTAACAACCATCAAGCAAGTTCATTTGAAAAAAGACAAGTCACATTTATTTAGAAACCGACTTCCAGACAAGTTGCAAAGTTGACCTTAATTGTGCAAGTTTTCCTTATTTCCCCATCTGAGATAGAGATATTTTATATTAATCACAAGTATTATGAAAAGCAATAAGACTGTCTAAGAAGATCTGCAGAAGAAGAGAAAAAACTGCAGAGGTTATGGAAGAACCAATCAGCTATAGAACTTGCCTGAATGGTATTGTGAGCAATATACCGTTGTTTGCTTTTATGAAAGCTAACATCTACACGTTCCCAAGGTACTTGAGTCAGTCCTTTGATCATCTCTTCTACATATTGAAAGAGAGGATACTCATGAAAAAAAGAAGCACGACAAAAAATAAAAATAAATAAATAAACAAATTAAGAAAAAGGGTAGCAAATAGAGGAGGCTGGTGTATGTAAATCAAACCCAGTCATCAGAGAAATAACGAGCAAGCACAAAGTAACCAACTCTAGGATCCAACTTAAGCTGTATGAACTCCATGGGATACCAAATTCCAAGCCTAGAAAACAATAAAATGTTTCTCTCGCTCCAAGTAACATTTGAAAAATAGAGAAAAAAAAGAAGTTTCACCAACCTTCTAAATCAGTTGTTTGCTCTCCAACAACAAGAGTTTTTTTATCAGAATTGTGGTCCACTCTTTCTCTCTCCACATAAACAATATGTGGATATTTATTATCTGTCACAAGAAGATTGGACTGGAGATGAAGATGGAGAAAACATTTGAATTAGTTTCGTCAAAGAAAGAAAGAAACGGAAAAGGAAATGCATCTCTAAATGGACATCAGGCAAATAAAGCTGAATTAAGGGAAAAAAAACCTTGGGAAGTTCATTTTGACGCCTAATTGATGATGTTCCCCATCCAACTATATCTAATACAAGTTAAGGCAAATGTACTATGGCATAAAGGTAGAGATGAGACCTCAGATATGGAAGGTATCCATAATTCAAAGGCAAATTTGAGTGAGAAAAAGGATACGATCATAATTTGCATTTGCATATACCACACGACGCTTGAATGCACGTAAAGCTGATCTACACATCATAAACAATGTTACCAGATATTTATCCATGAATAGACTGATGGGTTACCTATTAAAAATAGTGTGGTAGATATACTTACATGAATCTTAAGCCATCAGAATCATTAACCATTTGAAGAAGAAGAGGTATCCCATTATCATTGTCTGTTAGGAACAGATGCTTTCCTGTCCTTCCAACTATTAAATGCGCAGTCTGAGATGCTCTTCTCTCAAGGAAAGGAAGACCACAGAGAATAGGGAGCTGTAGAATCAAGACAAGAAACGCATAAAAATACAGAAAAAGCATGGTACCAGAAATACATTATCCAAAAGGTTTCTAGAAAACTAGAATAGAAGTAACGAATCACTTAAGGTTCTCAAAACAAACGTTATTAGTATTAAGAATCTATTTTTCTCATCATTTATTAGTCATACGAGAACATCAACCTCCAATCACATATTAATATTTCTAACAGCATCCTAACCATGCTAAAGTGTTTTGAATAAGATCATTTCATTCCAAAATCCCTTTCTGCATTCAAAGCTCCAGGACCTATTAATCAATACTCCTAAACATTCTAAACAATTAAGGAAGGAAAAAAAGAACAAAGATAATTAATTAAAATTCAAGTAAAATAATAGAAGAATTCAACATAGAAATCCAAGAGTCAAGAAGATGATTAATGCATGTGGGTTGAACATAATGACAAAAGCAAGCAGAAGTATTGTTCTCTTAACCTGTTTATTTCCCCTTGAACCAAGATGAGGTGTTGCAAATGTTATGAAGTTCACAGGTTCCAATCCAGCAATTCTAGCTTCACATGGCTGCTCAAGACAGTGCATTGAATTTGTGTGCTCTTCATCCAAGGAATTTTCAGTGAGATTTGAAAGGGCTGATTTAGGTAAATTTTCATACAGCCTGGCTATAGCATATCTTGCAACAAGTCCACCTAGTGAGTGAGCCACAAAGGAAATTTTCCGCACCTCAGGCCTGTGTCTAACAACTGCCAATACCTGCATTAGATATTTCACCAAGAACTCAAGATTCACATGAAATGGCTTATGGAGATTTTCTGACATAACAGATTGTTTAAACAAAATTACCCTGAACTAAAATCTGACTGCCAAACATACCTCTTCAGCTAGCCTGTCACCCATCAAATCAACACCATCAAACGTCAATTTTGAATGGTTGCATTCACTGCCTGCTTATAAGAATATCAAGTCAAAAACCGAAAACATTGACAAAGAAATAACCACGGAGTACAAATTGGAGTTAAAATAAAAAAACCACATGGAATCATTCTAGGCATCACAAGTTTACGTAAATATCGCTAGGGGTGTTAAAAAAACCAACCAACCAATTAAACCGTAAAAACCAGGAAAAACTAACCAAAAACACTGAATTGAGAGAAAAAACCGATCAAACCAATTTAAAAATCAACAGACTCGGTCCGGTTCAGTTTTGGTTTTAGAAACTGAAACCAGGTAACCGAACTGGACCCAATGTTTGAGAAAGGCTTAAACCCACTTAAAAAAAAGGGGTTATAAATAGAAAAGTAAGCTAACCTAAGCTTCCTAACCCTAAAAATCCCCCCCCCCTCCTCTCCCACTGAAAACAGCAGTCAGCAGCCATCTCATTCCATCTTTTTCTCTTCCATCTCCTCCCTCTATGTTAACTCCCCCTTCTCGTTCTCCCCCTCTTGATACAACATCTCCATTGGTCGTCTCCCCCTGCCTTCTCTATCATTCCTTCTTTTCATCAAAGACCCACTCTGAACACGCCAGAATCTGGCTTCGTAGGGTAAGATTTCTTCTTCTTTTTTCTCTGAGGTATTTAAGAAACTGTGGATACTTTCATGCCTCAAGCATAAGTAATTGACAGATTTTGATATGGACTTTTTACCTAAAGAAAGAAAGACGGTTTTTGCTTTCTGTTTTAATTTTCACTTTTATAGCGGGATTGATTTTACTTAAAGTCTGATTGTTTCCTAAGAAAATTTCTTTCATGAGATGAAGCACAAGTTATTGATAGATTTTGCAACAATTTGTTAAGACTCGCATTGACAGATCTGCAATGAACTGCCGTTTCTGTTTCTCTTCGTTTATTTTGTCAAAAAAAAGAAAAAATAAAATTATTTTACTTGATTTTCTCTGTCAACAAAACAAAGCAGACACGGAAACCCATTTTTATTTATCTACTGTGAAGAAGCTTCCTTTGCTTTGAAGAGATTAGATTTTCTGGTTTCAAGCCTAAAAACTGAACTTGACCGAACCGAACCGAACCGGTTCAGTTTGATCGGTTCGGTCCATTTTCTAGCAAAAATTCATCTCCCAGTTCAGTTGGAATTTTGGGCCCGAACCGGACCATGAACACCCCTAAATATCGCAATTTAGAAAGCGATGAAACAAGCATTTTACAACATATCAAAATGGGAATAACTAACTTTGGCTTTCACGCACAGAAACCAGGTTAGCATCAATGAATTTGAACGTTGCAATTTCTTTGAACTCAGACCGCCCATAAGCAGATCATCATACCAAAATACAAGTATCTTCTAAAATGCAAAAAATTAAGCTATTATATGTGGCTTCTATCAGAACATGAAGAACCACCCTCAAATGAATGACAGAAGGGGTCATAAGCAAGCACTTACGATGCACAAGTATTTTGTCAGGAAGTTTTTTCACAAACTGATCTGCCGCATATCTCCAATCTGCAGAACTGTACCCCCAAAAATGAAAAACAAAAATCCAACACTAAAATTTGTTTTCTCAGATTTCATAACCAACCTACGAACAGTATTAAACCAGAAACACTAAATTGGAATCAAATTTAAAGCTCCATACTGGCGAGACCCACAATGCAAGATAATTCAAAAATTCTAGTCAACAAGCTTAGAAGGACGCTAGCTAGCTAAAGTCTTCTTCCCTACTGATAACAATATAGACTAAAATAACTTATTTTTCTATTTGCAGAGTGACCGAAGGACGCTAGCTAGCTATAGTCTTCTTCTCTACTGATTATAATATAGACTAAACTAATTTATTTTCTATTTGCAGAGGGACCTCATGATTTGTTCCTCAAAATAGCAAAAGAAATTCATCATATCTTTTGGATTTTGCATGGAGCACTTAAAAAAGAATAACACGATAATTAATGATGGTAATCCGAAAATTAAAAAAAAAAGTTAAATTATTGTTACCTCCCAATAATACCATTAACCATGATAACAAGATGCTGAGGCGAAACCCTAGCCTCTGCAACAGCTGCATCCATAAAATCCTCACCGCCACTTTCAACCTCCACCTTGAGTACTTTACTGTCAGTTCTCTTATTAAAACACCTGAAATTCATCCTCTTCCGTATCCAATCCATTTTGGCCGGATCCGCTCCTGAATGGAGAGGAAAGGAGAAAGGGTTGGTGGTGTGAATGAAAACGGCAGTGTGTTTGGGTGGAGAGAGTGGAGAGACGGCGGCGATCATGCGGGGCAAAGAATCATCGAAGAAAACAGTAAAAGAGAGAGAGAGAAGCGATTAAGCGAAAGAAGAGTATTAGGAGTAGAAGGAAGGACGGAATGTGAAAAATGTGGAGAGAGAGGGGGCGGGGGGGAATGTTGGAATGAAATGGGGCTATCATCAATCTATATCAATTTATGTAAAAGTGGTTAGAAAACTTCCGTTTTCACCATCATAACGGTGAAGGCTTCAAGTTGAGAAAATTAAGAACTTGAAAATCCAAAACCGTTTGATTAGAGAAAAAAAATGTTTGGTTCTGATTCAGTTTCAAAAATCCAAAACCAATTGAACCAGACCTGTTCAAAAAGCACTGAACCGAGATTAAAAAAATATATATATACAAGCTTATTTTAAATTATATGTTTCTACCACGAAGAATTGGTCATCTCAAGTAAAACAGGTCTCATGTCGTATTCCAGATCTCAAATTCACCTCTGGTTTTCCCTGGAAGATCTTCGTTTGGATAGTGACTAATTAAACCGAAGCAACTTCAGTGTGCGGTAGTATAGATAGATTTTAAAAGTATTTTTTAATTAAAAATATATTAAAATAATATTTTTTAATTTTGTTTTAGATTTTTTATGTTAACCGACTCAACTCTTAAAACAATTTAAAAAATATTAATTTAATATTTTTTATACCAAAAACAGTTTGGAAAGTATATTGAATCACAAAATAATCACCCCCTCCATGCACCACCTTTGTTTTGTTGTCTTTGTTTTGATATATCTTCTTTCATGGGTTGGACTATTTTTTTAAAATTTAGATAAAATATTAAGTATGAGAATTTTTTAGCATTATTATTAAATTTAATTAAGCAATTGATATTTAAACTTATCAACTCAATTCTTTTTCTAACTCGAGTTTCAAATTAAACCGTGAAAAAGCTAATTTAAAGTGAATTATTCAATTTAATGGGTCTAAAGATAATTTAGATAATCGGTAAAAACATGGCATAACTTTTTAAAAAAACTTTAAGATGAATTTGTTTTATATTAGGACAATACCCGATTGGATCGACATCGGTCACCCTGCGACCTGGATCATAGATTTCAATGAGATTAATAACTTTTTTATTTTTGTAAATTATTTTTATTTAATTTTATGATGATATTAGATACTTTCAAAATCGAGCATTAACCCTAAAAAAATATTTATTTGAGATTGTGATAACCATATAGAAAGTAGAAAAAAATAAATCATGAATTATATTTCTCAACCAATCTAATACTGAATAAGAGTGAAATAAAAAAAAACAATATCAGATTTGATGGCCAAACTCACTAAACCCGTGAATTGGATAACTCATGTCAACACATCAAACCCGCAAACTGGGTAATGGACATCATTAGAATTAATAACTTATTTTTTTTCTAAACTATTGTTTATTTAACTATATGATAACACAAATAGACAATCGTAGAATTAAACATCAAACCAATACTGAGATTTGTTTTTTAAGATTATAACAACCTCATCAAAAAATAAAACAAAATAAATTATGAAACTCAATTCTCAATCAGTCTAACATCAAAGGATGAAATTGAGAAAAAATTAAATTTGTAAAAAAGAAAAAGAAAAGAAAAGATAAACTCGTCGTACACGTCAACAGGCCCATGAACTTTCTAAAACCTAATAACATGTTTTTTTTTTCTGAAACTATTTTATTAATTATATGATAAAAAGAAAAATAAACAATTATATGATCAAGTTTAATTAAAAAAAAAAAGGTACCCCATTAAACCTACAAACAAGGGTAACCAGGGTTATCTCACCAAACTCGCAAACCGGGTTATTGACTCCACAAAGTTTAATAAACTAGTTTTTTCAAAATTAATTTTTATTTAACTAATTTTTGTAAAACAAATAGACCATAACGTGATGCTGAGATATTCTTCTAATACTACCCCGATGTTGAGATTTTTTTTATACTGCAATAACCATATAAAGACAAATTAAAATAAATTATATACTCTAAATCCCCATAAACACATCATATAAGGACTAAATTAAAAAAAAATCAATAACCAAAGAAAAAAAGGAGTAAAAAAATCAACATTGTGAATTACTATTGTAATCCACATTGTTTATGGGTGTGGGGAGACAATATTTTCACCCACATTTTTTAGTTTTGTTTATAATAAATAACTTTATTTTAAACATAGAGACTAAATCAAACCCAACCGCCCCCTCCCCTTCAAGCTTTCTCTCAATCTATGTGTCTTAATGGTCTTCTCAAGTTTTGTTTGATTCTCTCAATCTTTGGTTTTCTTAACAAGAATGAGATTATTACTAGTGAACCACCTCGTAGTTCTAAACATTGTAACGATGATTTGAGCTTTAAACTTAATGAAAAATAGACTATTTTTTTCATTGGTCTTACATTAACAAATCAATCATACAATCATATTCATACATTATTCACCAATGTTCCAATTTTATTAAAATTTTGATATTCTCTTTTGTCTGAGTCACTAAATTCGTTTCTTCACCTAAAATACCTTTATAACAATTTATGAAAATTCAATTTTCATCACACAACAATTCATTCTTAATATGAGGCCTCATGCTACTCAATTAGTCAATCATTATTTTCATTTAGTGTATACATATTAATGTTCATTACATATATAGACGATTATGCATAACCTTATATCAAGGACAATTACACAACTTAAAATTCAAACATATTTGTTAATATTTAGGCCATACATTTTTCTTTTTATATATTTTGATGATAACAATAATATGAAAATTGAACTAACAATATGTGTGGTTGAGAATAAGTTTTAAACATGTTTTATATGAAGAACACGTCAATAAGCACGATAGAAGTCTAAGAAGGAAGCAAAATGAAAACTTAGTTTAATTTTCATTTTTATGCTAAAGGTAAATCTTTATATCCTACTTGATAGCACAATCGATAGGGCCTCATTGGTAAGTGCACACACTTCACTTTGCATGCATTTTAAAAAGATTGATAAAACAGTTTTAAGAATTCATCCGGGATTACAACTAATAAATCTAGATTTTGCATGAACTAATCGACTGCTTGTTCATCTGTGATGAACACTTGGAAGTTCTATAGGAATTAGTTAACTGATTGGATTGATCAATTTGAATAAATCAGTCGACTATTTGTTCATTTGTAATGCCTAAAATGCCCTTGTTCATCTAAAAATTCATATGTGTGTATTTGACATCTTTTGTCTCATGTGACTTTCTTTTGTATAATAGACATCTTATAGGTGTTTGCTTATGCTTATTGCCGGAAAAGTAGTTATAATTTTGTATTTTGGATAATAGAAGAAAATCTTATCGAATAAACACTCCTGGTAAAAATTCATTGGAGTGCTCCATCAAACTCGCACTCAAAGGCGGTGGAAGAATAATCAATTTTTAAATAGCTATGCATTACTAATTTTACATCAATTGGTGTGGTTGGGTTTTTGTAAGTTAACATAATTTAATTTCTCAAAAGATAATTTATTTTCTAAGAGTTGATTTGATTCATGTTTAAAAAGATATGTTTCATTTCTTAATTTCCTATGTTCTAATTTTAAATGCATTAATTTAGCATATTAATATGAACTATGCATCCCTAAAATCTGTAGAAGAAAACATTTAATCACCCAAAATTTCTCTAGTTATAAAATAAATAAATAAAACTAATTTATTTTTAATTAAAAATTATATTATATTAGAAAAATTGGTAAAATGACATTTTTTTTCTACTTGTTTCAATTAAAATAGGACAGAACTATATTTAAATTGGAATAGAATAAAATCAAAAGAGTGTCGAAATTAGAATCTAGAATAGTTAAGTTTATTGCAATTACAAAATACACTAAAACACATAGGTGTTTTATTGTAGCAAAACATGGCAACAAACACTATTGACACACTTATTTTACTGTTTATATCACTATTTATAGCCAAAATTTATCTTTTTAGTCCCTAATATTTTTTTTTACAATTCACTCATTGAACTTTATTTTTTTGTTATTTCATCCTTGTAAGTAATGTTTGTATGATTTTATGTGTTAGGATTTTTTTTCACTTTGCATGCTCTCGTGTATGCGATGTGTGAGAGAATATTTCAAAGTTAAATTAAAGATTAATATTACAAAATAGAATTTTAGGTTATAGCTAATTTATTTATTTTTTTGAAAAAACAAGGATTGATTTTAACAAAACAACAAAACTATATTTCTAATTTTCAATGTTCAAAAGGAACAACAAACTTCAGTTTAGTCCTTAAAGTTTTTAATTTTTGCATTATTTGGTCCCTATTTTTAAAAAAATTATATATTTCAATCTTAAACTTCATTTTTATCATGTTTCGGTCTCTAAATATTGAGAAATAAAAGAGAAATTCACTAGAAAAAGAAGAGGAAAGAGGTTTTGGATGGCCACAAAAAGACAATTTTAATGTCAATTGCTTCATCTTAGAAATGAGAGTTCAATAAAGATGGTTATGCTTGTTAAGCATGTTGAAAAAATAGATCAAGGCTTATAATATTTTTTACTCAATTTGATTTGCTATTTTTAGAATGATTAAAGGCTATTTTATAGTTAAAATGGGTTTATTAAGGTTCTAGGTT